>NW_026125049.1:0-117559 GCF_943737965.1 Phodopus roborovskii
CTGGAATTGGTATGTAAAATAAGTTATTTATAATTAGGTAAAATTTATTAATTAAGGAACACATGAAATATATCATAATACTGACTTGCAGCTTTCTGTCAAATTGTAATTAGGGTATACATATTAATTTCTTTATTATTAGGGTTTCTTGTTGTTTTTAGCTTACTGGAAATTATCATCCATTAGCAGAATTAGGTTAATACCATGTAACACAAGATAAATGGAAATATTAGAATCCTGATCCACAGCTGGGTAAAAGTACACCCTAGCAAGCAATTCTTTAGGTATTCACTCTGATAACAAGTATTGAGAAATTGCTCTCGTTAAGCAAAACAGAGAACATGAAAATTTATGCTATGTGAGGCTTGGTTCTGATTCACCCCACCCCTGGTCTGCACTGTCCCACAGCAGGGACTCTAGCTACCTTCACTGTATCCCTAGCATCAAACTAGATCTTTATAGTCTCAGACTGAGTGTGTTGTTCACTGTGGTGTTAAAGTAAATATCCTGGGATGCCTTGTCCAGGATCGGAGTAAGAAGGAGAGGAAAGTGTGGAGTAAAGAATGAATGGTTAATGAAGGAACAGTCCAACAAACCTCAGGACTTGGCATTTCTTTTGAGTAGACTCAAGCTTCAAGAAAGCAAACACCAAAGAGAGTAACATTAAAGTGTTGCATTGCCCATAAAAAGTTCAAAGTATTTCCCATTAAATGTTCAAATAAGTGTAAATAATAGAAAAAGATGGAGCCGGGGCTCTTCATCTTATCATATCACTGTCTCTCCCATAGCTTGGACATTTAAAGGAACATAACTCCAGATAATGAGTGAATTTCAAGCCTGGGGCCTCTTAGCTTTGCATCTTTATCATAACTTTAATTTTTAATTTACTTCTCACATTAACTATCCACATAAACACACTCATTTTAATTGTACACCTCAATGAACCTCGACCACAATACTATTCTCAGTCCATAAAGAAGACACAGTGTTCCCACCACTCCCTCCTAGAAGTTCCCTTGTAGCCCCTTGTGGTTCATCTGCCTACGTAGGCTTCTAATACAATCTAGATCTGCCTTCTTCTCTCAGGCTGCTTTTGTAACCTATAATTTTATTCCTATTGAATCATATATTTATGTGTGTGTGTGGTGTGTGAGAGAGAGACAGAGAGTGAGTGAGAGAGAGAGAGAGAGAGAGAGAGAGAGAGAGAGAGAGAGAGAAGTAGACACACAGAGAAAGAAAAACTTGAAGGGGTCTGGTCTTTCCTCTCTATGTGTGGGTCCAAAAGGACTGAGCTCAGGTTGTCAACCTTGGTGGCAAGCTCTTTTTACCCACTGATCCAGCTTGTCAAGCCTATTCCACAATTTTACGTGAAGCTCTCCTCATTGTTCCCACCCCCACTGCCTAACCCTGGGTCTTGTCTTCCATAGCTTTAGTTATACAGGTTCAACAATACTTTCACAGTATTACATGAGAAATTCTAAAAATAATCATAAGCTCTCCACTGTGCAACAATATTTTTGACATATTAAGTGTTTACTACTTTTTTATTAGATAGTAGCCCACTCAATTTATTTAAAAAATTTCATACCTTCCCAGAGGATGGGCATGTCATTTGAAATAATCAATGTAAGTACTCCAGACATGTTTTTATTATTTTCATATAAATAACTAAGAAAGTTCTAGTTAATATGCTGTGTGAAATTTGAACACTATAAAAAATACAAGGCTGTTTACTATTGTAATTGGCCCACTTTACTCTTCTAGATGTGAATTTCAGCCCCACCTCTCAGCACATCACAAATACATCATCTGGTGGAAAAGCAGCTTCTTACCCTCAGCAATCGCAATGACGTCATCTGTTGGAAAGGCATCCTTAGTTTTCCTGTCCAATTGCTTTTTTGTTTCACCTGCTACTCTATTATACTTTTTGAATGCCTTCCCTGAGTAAACATGGACTTTCTGAGAGTCTAATTACTTATTTTGGTGTCAAACATAGACACTGGATTATTATATGAGCTTTGTTGATAGTGTTAGGGCTTTCTAAGTTTAAAATTTGTAATCACTCTCAGAAATTAGATATTTAGCCAACTCTACTTTCATCTAAGAGGATGATCAAATGCATCTTTCCTTTGTTATTTGTTACATGCATTCTCTGTTGAGTTACATTAACACTTAAACACTAAATAAGCTTTGCATTCCCCATGGAGAGTCTACTTGGTCATAAATACATTATTTTATATAATGTCAAGTATGAGTTATCAGTATTTCATTAAAGATTTTGTTTCTGTTCATGAAATCTTCGGTTTTCCTCTGAGGTATCTGAGTTATCTCAGCTATCAATACTGACATTACCAAATAAATTGGGAAGTATCATTCTGTTATTGAAATTGAGAAAATAGATTTATTGCTCTTTGAGAAATTTCTAAAAGTATGACAAAATTTACCCTGGCAAGTAGTTGACTTTCTATGAAGCTTTGAAATAAACATTCAATGTTTTAATTAACCTCAAAGTTCATCAGATTTTGTTTTGTTTTGGTTCACCTTGACCAGATACCAACTTGTAGCATCAACATTTCCTTTCTTCGTTTAATCCGCCAAGTTTGTCAGTATAAAGTTGTTTATAAATGGCACTGTTGTTTAATCATCTCTGGTGCATTTACGGCTTCTTTCTATCTGTTTCCAGACTGATGTTGCTATTTGTGTGTTTTAATAAACAGGACTGACTAGTGAGAGATATATCCATGAGAAGAATCTTCCATGAGACTGTCTTTGGTTTTATTGATTTCTTTATTTCCTCTGTTTGTCCTCACAGATTCCCTAATTTTTACATATATTAAATTCTGGGCTCAATTTTATTTTGATTAGACCAATCAAGTACCTTAGACAGACAAAGGTAAAACAGCAACTCATCTTTACATAGTTGGACAAGTACAACCCTAAACAAGTGCAACACATTTTACATTCTTAAACAAATGCAATATCTACTTGTATGGTTAAATAAATACTCCACAGCACAAATACATAGTTGTATTTCTAAAATATAACCTCCTGAGTCCATATAATGCTAGTTGTAGGTATGTTTTCAGGATTGAGACTATTTGGTACTGAATAACTAAGTGTTATTGTTTTTGAAAGTGTCAGGACTATACCTCAAAGCCAAGTTGCACTCCCTGACCCATCAGAGTGATAGAGTCTAGTCAAAAAACAGAAGAATTACCACCAAAGCTCCTTCAGAGGTAAGGGGACAGAGGAGGGAGGAAAGGAGGGAAAGGGAAGAAGGGAGGTTGCAGGGAATATGCATTATTTCTAGGATCAATTGTTCAAAATCCGGGGTCCACTGTCCTTTGATGTTCTTATGATCTGCCTACTGCACTACACCAGACAGCTCTCCATAACACCAGCCTGCCCACAGTTCTGAACTTGAAGTCTTAGAAAGGGCATTAGTGAATCCTCAATACTTCTATTACCTCATCTGTAAAACTGGTTGATAAAAAATTCCTTGTAATGTTGCCTTTAAAATCAGGTAATAATGTAGGAACAACTCCCACGAACATTTTGAGAGCAAAATAGATATTCACTAGTTTGTTAAGAATCTGTGCTTCATAGCTAAACCATCTGCTTTCATTACTGTGTAAACGCAATAACCCAGTGGGACTCTTAACGGTGTTGGACCTTAGACCTAGTGGGATACCTGGATGCATTACAGACCGTTGTGAACAAATATGGGTTGGGAGGTCATAGCCATTCTCTGGAAAAGGTTAGATCATGTGACCTCTAGTTGACTCTCTACACTTCCATAATCAACATTGGACACAGACAATATTATTGTTTCTTTGACAACACTACAGAAGTATATATATATGTTTGTGTGTGTGTGTGTGTGTGTGTGTGTGTGCTGGCCACTTGTATTTATATAAGGAGTGGTATGTACTATGGCTAGCTAACGTTGGTAGAAGTCTTCATATTCAAAACACATCAAATGCATGTTCTAGTTTCCAAGCCCATGACATTAAACAAAGGACAATGGACATGGCTTAAGTGACTTTTGGCCCATTTGCCAAAGCAATCATTCTTTAGATGACTCTAATCCATGCTCTCTACAACCCTGCTCTTCCTAGCACTTACTACTTAGCTGAGGAGCATACACTCCTGTGTACCTTCCCCCTCCAGTGTACTGCGAGTTTATTTTCATGCATGATGGTTGTAGCTGTAATTCATTGAGCTGTGTCCTACCTATGTGGATCCATGATAAGCACATGTGCTTACTGTTTCACTTGGTGTGGCAGTCTCTGATGACACTCTGGTTCATCCTTATCTTACGAGAAGGAAACTATGGCAAAGAGCATTAGATATGTCCAAGTTCTCTCAGCTAGAAGGAATAGGGCATGTTGCAGCTGCTGTCTCTTGGCAGGACAGGAGTCCATCTCTTACTCATGACTGCCACCTCTAGGGCCAGTTCCATGCCTGCCACAGGCTCTTGATCAGTGCTAACCAGGATTGTGCACTGCAGAGATACCAGGGGCCTCAGCATCTTTGCTGTGCCTCGGGGTGCTTTCTTTGAAGAGGAATGGAGCCCAAATCTTCCCCCCTGAATTTGCATCTATTTCATCTATCCTACTACATGTCCTCCTTACTAAGCAACATGTGAACTTTAATTTACAGCCTCTTTTAGGCAAAGGAAAACAGAGCTCTAACCTGACTGATAACGGGAAAGAGTTGATTGAGAAAGAAGGAAATTGAACAGAAAGGAATTGTTAAACCTAATGAAAACAAAATGTGCCCAACAGCACAACCCCAGAGCAAGTTTTCCTTGTCAGGCCAGTGCACTTTGTTTCTACTTAACTTGCAGCAAGAATAAACAGATGGGAGTGTCATAAACGAACAGATCACATGTGCAATCAGCTGACATCACAGCTAACAAAATTCTTGTGCAACTTGGCCCGGTACACTTGAGGAGGGAAGAAGCCTACAAGGACCCATTAATCTACAGATAGCAGCAAGGACAGACAGCATGAGCACAGCTGGAAAAGTAAGAAAAACATCTTACTGTTAGAAATATATTCTCCTTAATATGCAAAAAGATGTAGGTTCCTAACTCAGGAATAGCATGCACTGAAATGCAATATGAAACGTATGTTACAGTAGAACATATGCACTGGGCTACAGTGCAACTAGACTACTACTATATCTTTAATGAGAGTACATAGAATCCAGGTCTGGGAACGTCTTCATTTCCTCTTTAACTTTGCAGTAGGGGGAATTTATTCTCAGCCAACTGTGACTACTTTGTAAATAAGAAGTCTAAAAAAGATCTTTTATGTAAAGTCTGTGTTTACATTAAGATAACAATAGCCTGCTAGTCTTTGTAATCACATATTTTTATATGAAAACAGAAATGCTTTATAACAGGATTTGACTCCGGGAACTTAGTAGAACTGTCCCTGTAACCTTTAGATAAATTTCTAACAAGAGGTGGATTGATTTTAAAGCATTATGATTGTACACAGCAAGATTACATTACTTTTAAAATTGGGATTTCACAAAATTGCTAGAAATTCTATACAATAGTCTCTTCCCTCTTTAAAAAAATCATTCAGTTTTTTAAAATTTATTTATTTTTTATTATTATTTTTTATTTTACATGTCGGTCCCAGGTCCCTCTCCTTCCCTCTCTCCCTCCCTCACTTCCTCCCTCTTACCTTCTCTCCCCCCTCACATACAACCTGACCACCCTCCCCTCCCATCCCCCAACCCCAATTCCACATGTAGGGCAATGCCATCCATGTGGTCATGTAAATCTGTCAAGTCATTTGAAGTAGGCACTAGGGCTTCTCTCATGTCTCTAGGTTAAGGCAGTATCCCTTCATGGGGGATGTGTTCGCAAAGTCCTTTTGTGCACCAGGGATACATCCTGGTTCCACTGTCTGAGGTCCCTTAGACTGCTCAGTCCTTCTAGCTGAGACCCATGTTCAGGGGTGTCTGAGTCAGTCACATGCTGGTTAACCAGCTCTCAGTTTGTGGGCCCGTTAGCTCCTCCTTGTTCAGGTCAGCAGTCTCTTTGTGTTTCTGCAACCTGGTCTTGTCCTCTCTCTCTGCATCTGGATTCTAGTTCAACTCAATGTTTAGTTATGGGTGTTTGCTTCTGTTTCTAACAGGTACTAGATGAGGGCTCCATAATGGTGGATAAGTTAGTTGTTGACTCTCACTATCCGGGTAGGGCACTTATGGTAGCCTTTCCACAGTTGCTCAGATTGTTAGTTGGAGTCGGTCAGTCTTAAAGTTCCCTAGCCCTTTCTTTAGGTTCAGTTTTCTCTTCAAACCAATAATGGCTCCCTCTTTTATGTTTGTGTTCCCTCTCTCTCTCTCTCCCTCCCTCTGTCTCTCTCTCTCTCCTGTCTTCTCTTCCTACCCTGGCTCAATATCCAATGCTAAAAAAAACTGAATCATGTGTCATCACTAAGAATACACACTTAGCATAGGTGTGACATTTTCCACAAAGTCACAGTTCCTCGTTCAATCTGTGTGTGGCACCCAGGACATACAAGAGGTATTGATAATAATGAACTGATTAGTTCTATCTAATTGCTTAATTATAAAACCTATGACTCTGTTGGCACAGATGTCATTAAGAGTGGGTAAACTTCCAAAAGCTCACAGTGAGAACTGGGTGTTCTGTGCAGAGGCTTCTGCATATACAGTGTGATGCCATTCATATTGAAAGGATGGGTTGAGAGTCACAGAAGGGCCACTTGTCAGTATTTTTATTCTGATTCATATCATGGTTATGAATAAGATTGCTTATTACATCTCAAAGAAAAGTAGTTAGAAAAAAATGACTGAAAAAGTTAAGTGGGGAAACCCCAATTATTTCAACCAATCAAGAAATGAGGATCAGGGAATCCCAGGTTCTCAGGTAAAAGGTCAATAACAGCACTGTGGTGATTACAGGTTTGTATTTATATTTCCTAGAAGAATAAAATAATAATGTAGTTATTTGGGATTTCCCACCTGGTTCTGCAGCGGCCTTGCCCCAAATAAACAGGTAGACACTATATTAACTATCAAACTGTTGGCCAGTGGCTAGCTCTGTATTAATTATTAACCCATTTCTATTAATCTAAGTATTTCCAACTGGTCTTATTTTGCCAAAGAATGCCTGATGCATCCTTTCCTTCCAGTGGCTATATGCCCATTTTTTCTGGCCCACCTTTCCCAGAATTCTCCTCTTCACTTAGTCCTGCCTATCTCCCTGCATGTATTGGCCACAGTGTTTTATTCATCAACAAATAAGAGAAAATTATGCACAAAAGAACAAACCACATCTCATAGCCAGGTATGGTAGAACATCTCTGAAATCCCAGCACTAGGAAGGCCAAGACAGAAAGGTTCATAGTCAAAGCCAGCCTGGGATGCTTATTAGACTATTGTCCCAGAAATCCAAAGCCTGGGTGCTAACTCTGTGACAGAGTTCATGCCTGAATGCACAAAGTTCTGGGTTTTATCCCCAGCATCAAAAGTATATTAATAATTATCATTTTAGAATTAAACATACACCCAATGATTTTGGTCAAACAACCTCTTGCAGAATACCAGAGACAATCAAGCAAAAAAAAAAAAAAAAAAAAAAAAAAAAAGTATAAAAAAAAGTATAAGCAGAGCCTGAAGGAGCTTACACCAATTCTCCCAGGTACATTACATTTAGTTGAATTTTCCTGACCTTGGGCTACAGTGTCACCAGTTTTTAATGTTTTTTTTTAATTGTAAATGAGAAATGTGTGTTTGCATGTAACAATGGGTGGCAGACCCTGAGACATCTCATGGGGCAGTGATCTCCTTGGAGGTGATGTAACCTTTATCTCCCAGGTAATCAAGTGCAAAGCAGCTGTGCTATGGGAAATTCACAAGCCCTTCTCCATAGAGGACATAGAAGTTGCACCTCCCAAGGCCCATGAAGTTCGCATTAAGGTAACCCCCACTTTCACCATCTAGAAAGTTAGGTTTGAAAAACTCAGATAACTCCAGAGACCCATCCAAAACTCCATTAATAGCCCCTTTGAAGAGGCTTGTCCTGACAATGAATAAAGCTGTTACTAAGGCAAGCTATTGATAACTGCTAAAAGTTTGAAGTGACTAAAATATGTTTAACATAATCCCTGAAAAACAATTTAAATATTCTGTGTTTCTAAAGTGCTAAGCATCTTGATTCCAAAATGTAATTAGTATTAGGTAATTTCTAGGTGCTCTTTTCCGATTTCTATTTCCATAACAAGCATGTACTTTTGTATACTGTATAAAATACATATCTCAGGGTCAATGACGCTTAAGCTGTTTATTGCGAAAAGATAGATGTAAACACGAAAACGTTGGACCTATGTGGAATATTTGAATTTGGAATCAATGGGGAATGATTGGAAGCACAGGTTCAGAACAGTGTGTTAAACCCCACAGTGGCGAACTTAGCTAAGTGAACTGCATGTCTAATTTGTAGATGGTGGCCACCGGGGTCTGCCGATCAGACGATCATGTGATTAGTGGAAACTTTGTCACACCTCTTCCTGCAGTTTTAGGCCACGGGGAGCCGGTATTGTGGAGAGCGTCGGAGAAGGGGTGACTTCTGTGAAACCAGGTACAGAATCCTTTATCGTTGGGGCTTGGGTTTTGTTTCTGGTGCCAAGAGCATCATTCCCAGAAGAGGAAGTAGAGGCTGTTGGAGACATAATTATTTATCAGATAATAAACAAGAGCAAAAGTCGCCTTTTATTTCTTAGGGAAAATATTTAAGTCATTGTTAAAAACTGAGATTTCTGTAGTAAGTTATCACTTCTTTGTCATATTTTATTATGCTTCCTCTGAAGATAACTAGGATTATTATTTTAAGTATTCCTTTAATACTAAGAGAAGCACAATCACTTTGAAGAGCTAAACCCTGGGCGATGGAGAAATGACTCTGTGATTAAAGTCACATCCTGTTCTTCTAGAGCACCCAGTTGGACAATTCAGAATGACCTGTAACTCCTGCCCTAGGGGACCCAATGTCCCCTGCTGGCTTCCAAGGGCACCCACACACAAGTGGCATGCACACATTGGTAATCCCACATAAACATAAATAAAAATAAATCTTTTTTCAAAAGGAGAAAAAATAGTAATCAAAATACTTATTTCAATTTTATCATATGATCAAGATTAATTTGTTTTAAGTTTATTATACAATATGTCCTATGTTGTGTTTGGTTTTATTTTAGTTTTATTGTAACTGTTATATAAAATGTCAGACCTCTCCAACATCCTATGCTAACATAGTAAGTTGCCACTAAGGCATATATTTAAACTTAGCAGTGAGAATATACAAGATTTGATTAGACTAATATGTGAAAGTCCCCAAGAGAAACTGAGGCACACAACAAGGTTAACTGCTATTGATGGACATCTCCTCTTTCTCTTTGGAGATCTTCAGGCACATATAAACCTGGATGAATAGCAAGGCTGGGAGGTAACGACCCATGAGTTATAGTGCGGTCGGGTCCTATCACTAGGTGACTTTTCAAAGACACGCGTCTCTACGTGTGGGTCTCATGTGCTTGCTTCATTATTTCCTGGACAGACACTGAAGTCATTTTGTTGTTTCCCTGCAGGTGATAAAGTCATCCCACTCTTCTCTCCCCAGTGCGGGAAATGCAGGGTTTGCAAGCACCCGGAAAGCAACTTGTGTGCAAAAAGCGAGTAGGTTTCTAATGTCCTCTTGCACCATTAGGCTGCCCACTGCTTTCATCCTGTCTCATGTCTTTTTTTTTCCTGTGTTTCTCTGGCCAGTTTGGTACAGCTAAGGGGGACCATGCTGGACGGCACCACCAGGTTCACCTGCAGAGGAAAGCCAATCCACAACTTCGTTAGTACCAGCACGTTCTCGCAGTACACTGTGGTAGATGAGATAGCAGTAGCTAAAATCGACGGAGCTTCACCACTCGAGAAAGTCTGCCTCATCGGCTGTGGGTTCTCAACCGGCTATGGCTCTGCTGTCAAAGTCGCCAAGGTAAGATGAACTGTAGCCTATGAATAAGCCCATGCATACTGGAGGACCAGAAGGGCAGCAATTGCTCAAGGAATCGAGCGTGTTTTTGTAGAAGAGAAATAAGCCTCTCCAACTTATTGCTGTTATATAAGGATCAGGATAAACAAATAGGCCGAATAGATGTTTATTCAGGGAGAAATAACATACAACCTAGACAGATGAACACCAGCAAGTTCCACCAGATGTTCTCCTGTCCAAGTCCCACCAGCAAGACAGCATTCCCCGGGTCCTCCTCAGAACTCCTTCCACAGGTCACTTCCGCCCATGGATCCACCCCCAATGGGTGAGGTCAGTGCCACAGAAGGACTATCTCACTATAATTCCCCTTTTAGTCTAAAGAAAAGATTTAGGCTTAATACAAAACTATATACAAAACAATGAGTAACAAGTGTGCTCTAAGAAAAGGAAAATCGAGAACAAAATGACCTACATATCTAGTCCTAGGGTGAAGGCATAACAGAGTTTACAATAGAGTTGTCCTAAGCTGGAAAACGTAAGTCTAGTACCTAATATATCTAACTAGGAAGAGAGAATAATAGTTGTGATATTTTAATCTTCAAGCTCATCAAGACCTGAGAAGGAAAATAACGATACTAGAGTAGACAGGAAGTGAGGATGGACAACTTCCAAAAGGTGCAGCAAGGACAGAAACAGCAAGCCACCTGGACAGTCACCCTAGGTCTCACAGCAACGTTGGTATACCCAGTTTTGGCTAAGGCCAAGAGAACTTGACAGACCACAACAACATCAGGGAGGTAGAATGGCTGTCTTACCCTGACTTGGCAAGGTCCAGCAGTCTTTTATATTTGTCTCCTGCAAGCACATAGGACTGTATGTCCAAATCAGTGGTCAAGGTGGGGGCAATTATTTGCCCAACAGGCCATTAGCTGAGGCGAGAATGAACTCCAGCAGGAGCAACAACAATGTCCAACATATTTTTGGGAAAGTGCATGGTGCTGTCAGGAGCAACAGTGTCTCATGTCAATGGAGTACTAATATAAAAACATTTAAATGCCATGTTCTGCATGTCTATGAAGTGATTGAAGATTAAGCATCTATATCTGACTAATCTCATAGGTACAGGAAACATGAGTGAAGATAATCTGTAATATTCATGAACTTAGCTAAAAAAAACTGTTTAAAACTTCCCTGAGTAAAGCAGGAACAAATACTTAATATAACTATATACATATACATACATATAAATCCCTAAAATAGAGGTAGAGTAGAAATGTCAATCCAAGAGGTAGAACTATAAAGGGCAGCATGATAAATACCCCAAATTGTATCAATATATAAAATGTCTTGATACAAGAAAAGTATACATACACAAAATATGGTAAAAATAATGTGCAATAAACATCATAAGTGGAATGATTTCACACAATATAACAAAATATAAACTTAATTTTACATAGCTTACCAAATATAAGAATATATAACAATGTAAGCTGTAAAATACTATCTCATTCTTACTCAAAATCACAAGAAAAATAGGCTAATCTACCTATATCCCATCTAAACCATACCTTTCCCAACCATTCCCTATTCCTGTCTAAAAGATAAACCTGAGTGTAAGCATCACCTTCCATACCCAACCCTAAATAACTAAAACCAAGCCAAAGAAGATGACTATTATCCCAAAATTCCAAGGGTAGGGAAAGGGGGCGTCGTTATCTTAAGGTTACTTCCTGTTGAAATGGGATGATGATTGCTCCAATGGATCCTGTAGGAAGAAAATTTTTAGCAACCAAATTTCTCAACAGAACTGGCTGTGACATATGTAGCTAGTCACTGTGTGGCAGAAAATGCTTGACTGTAGTTCTATTTGCAACTCTGGCCAGCATGTAATAAGAAGGTGCATCATTACAGCTACCTAGTCATAAGTTGTCTCGAGCAAAACAGTCTCAAACTGGTTTTAGGGTGAAGTTATAGTTCAGATGCATCAGGTTGAGTCAAGTGGAAACAATGATGTGTAGCCCCATCTTCTTTCTGGAGAGTTCAAAAACTGCTGTTAGGAATTGTTATTATTCCTTGTGGAAAATTTACACATCAATATTAAAGTAAAATTTTCAAGTTTTAAGGTATGCATTAGGGAAAGACAAAACTAAGCATTAAAATGTGTGTGAGAAAATTAGTATTTCAGAGAGAAAATTGCGTATAAGAAATGAGTCCCCAATTTTGTTTTCTTGTGCCTTACACCAATTGGCTTCTTGATTTAAGGCAGAAACCATGAATTTAATCTTAACAACATGCTTGCATTTAGAGAAGGAAAGCCAAATCCATCTCCAGAGCCAGCATTGGTTTACATGAATTGGGACTTCAGGAATACTAGATAGTAGAGAGAAATAGATTTCTGTATAGAAATAGTTTACTACGATTAAATATTTTTACTATATATCAGATTCTGCTTCATTAAGTGATTGTTTCTGAAGAGCTGTCTTCTCTTCTGTAGGTACCTACAATTTCAGTGTCTTTTGGCTGTTTGATGATAGGTTTTCTCTGTTTTTCTGTAAGAACAAGAACAGAAAAATTCCCCTACGTTTGAGAGGTCTCAGCACACCTCATGGGACCTAATTTGTTGGATGTCTTGTCATTTCTCTTCATTAAGATGTTTCTCTTATTCAACTCGGATCTTGATTAACTTAGATGGTATCCATAGTTTTTCTTCTCCTGTAGGTACAAATGCAAAACCCTACCCCAACGGAACACATACCCTGCTTTCCATTCTGAGGTCAATACATCCTTGAACTACACTGGCTGATTTAGTTCAGAAGTTTTTTCTATTGTCCAGTGTCTTTCTGCAGCTGTTTTTCCTTTTTCATCAGCATTAAGAAAGTTTAATGTTAATAAAGCATTATGTAATCTGTGTTTGGGTGTCTTGGTTTCCTCCTGCCTGTTTATGGAGCATTTCTTTTAAAGTATGATTGGATCTCTCAACCACTGCTTGTCCTGTAGGATTGTGTGGTATACCAGTTATGTGCTTTATGTTATAATACTCAAAAAACTGTTTCAATTTGCTGGAGACATATGCTGGAGCATTGTCAGTTTTTATTTGTGCAGGTATGCCCATAATGGCCATTACCTCTAACAGGTGTGTGATAACAGAATCAGCCTTTTCAGAGCTCAGAGCAGTAGCCCATTGAAACCCTGAAAATATATCTATAGTGTGATGTACATATTTTAATTTTCCAAATTCTGCAAAATGAAACACATCCATTTGCCATAATTCATTCCTATTTATACCTTTAGGGTTACTGCCTGGTGGTAAAGGAGTTTGGTTATAGAATGAGCAAGTAGGACATTTCCTTACTATTTCCTTGGCTTGTTCCCAAGTGATAGAAAAATCATTTTTTAAACGTTTGCTGTTCACGTGGTGTTTCTTATGAAACTCTGAGGCTTCTAGCACACTTCCTATCAATAAACGATCAATTTCATCATTGCCTTGTGCTAGAGGACCTCGCAGACCCGTATGGGATCTGATGTGTGTTATATATATATAGGATGAGTCCTCTTTCTGATCGTATCTTGTAACTGTATAAACAATGAAGTTAATTCTGTATTTTCAGGAATAAATTCTGCAGTCTCAATGTGTAAAACGACTCTCTCTGTGTATTGAGAGTCAGTAACTATATTGAGGGGATCTGTAAAATCCATAAGTACCATGAGAATGGCATACAATTCTGCCTTTTGTACAGAATTGTAAGGGCTTTGAACCACTTTGCTAATTTTTCCTGATTTATATCCTGCCTTACCTGATTCATTTGCATCAGTGTAGAATGTATGAACTCCAGAAATAGGTATTTTTCTTACAATGCGTGGAAGGATCCAAATCGTTTTCTTTATGAATTTGATTCTCTCAGTTTTGGGATAGTTGTTGCTAATTGTTGCAAAAAGTTACTGCAAGCTCTCTGCCAATATTCATTACTTTTCCATAAGGAGGAAATTTCATTAGTTAAAGGTACTATAATTTCTGCTGGGTCCCTTCCTGTTATCAGACGAAGTCTTAATTTACCTTTTATAATCAAGTCAGAGATCTTTTCTATATATGTTTTTAGTTTTTTATTCTGTTTATGTGGTAGGAATATCCATTCTAATATGATATCTTCTCTCTGCATCAAAATCCCTGAAGGATATTCTCTAGATGGTAATATAACCAGAATACAGTCTAGGTTTGGATCCACACAGTCCACATGTGCTTCTAGTATCCCTCTTTTCTAATTCTAATTCCTTCTCAGCTTCAGCTGATAGTATTCATGTACTATTCAAGTCCTTATCTCCTTTTAGGGCCATTTTCAAGTTTTTCAAATCATGACCGTCTATCTCTCCTTGTAATTTTTGAAGATCATTAAGAGTCTGGTAGCAATCTCTTCTGATCTGTACTTTTTGTGGTCTAATTTTCTGTAGACCTATTTTATATCCTAAGTAGTTGATAGACTCTCCTTTTTGTATTTTTTCAGGTGCAATTTGTAATCCCCAGCGAGGTAAAACTTCCTTTACTTTCTCAAATATTTTTTCTAATATTTCTCCTTTAGAGTCAGCTAACAATATATCATCCATGTAATGATAGATTATGGATTGTGGAAACTGTTTATGAATTATTTCTAGTGGTTTTTGTATGAAATATTGGCACAGGGTGGGGATATTTAGCATTCCCTGTGGCAAAACCTTCCATTGATATCTCTTCACCGGTTGAGAATTATTGTAATTAGGTACTGTGAAGGCAAATTTCTCTTTATCTTGTTAATGTGAAGGTATAGTGAAGAAGCAATCCTATAAATCAATAACTATAACAGGCCATTCTTTGGTTATCAAAGAAGGCAAGGGCATTCCAGGCTGTAGAGAGCCCATTGGCTGGATAACTTTATTGACAGCTCTCTGGTCTGTAAGCATTCTCCATTTACCAGATTTCTTTTTGATCACAAATACAGGAGAATTCCAAGGGCTGGTTGATTCCTCAATATGTCCAGCATTTAGCTGTTCCTGAACCAGGCTTTCTAAAGCTTCTAACTTCTCAGAGTTTATAGGCCATTGTCCTACCCAGACAGTTTCCTCTGTTAGCTATTTTAAAGGCAGGGCTTTTGGTTCCTCTGTTCAGCACTTGTATTCTGTTTTTGAACAGCCTGGATATTTGGTATCTGTCTTGTATAGTACTTTATAATATTTTTTCCACAATCATGAGGTTGTTTATGTTTCCTATCTAATACTGGAGGAATGGTAATCTGTGTATTCCATTGTTGTAATAGATCACGACCCCATAAATTTATCACTACATCAGCCACATATGATCTCAAACTTCCTCTCTGTCCTTCTGGTCCTAAACATTCAATCCATTTCTTGCTTTGTTTTACCTGAGACAGGGTTCCAATCCCTAAGAATTGAACATTTACCTCATGCAGGGGCCATCTTCAAGGCCAAGATTTATTAGATATGATAGTTACATCTGCACCTGTGTCCAGTAAACTGTCAAACAGTCTATTGTTCATCTTAACTATCATTCTAGGCCTATGACAATTTATAGTGGTTTGCCAAAATATACGTTTTTTATTTCCTTCTGTCATGTTTGATTCAACTTCTGTCACTAGTTTGTCATCCAGAGTGGTATGAGTTTTCATAATAGGCACAGAATTTTCTAATTGTCCTGTGGGAGATTGTCTTCCACTGTGACTGGGAATGTTCGGGACACCTGTGACGTGGGGACCTTCAAGAGGCCCCCCAAGGAGTTTCCCGATGGTAAAGGATTTCCTTGCTTGTCTCTGGTCAATCTACACTCATTTGTCCAGTGTCTGCCTTTGCCACACCTTCTATATAACCCAGGAGGCTGAGGCCTTCTGTTTGATTCATTCCTGGGAGTGTTATTTCTAGGGAAGCTTTGCCTACAATTTCTTTTTAGATGTCCTATCTTACCACAGTTATAACAACTGACATGTTGATATCTCTTCAAACCTTTGGAGATGGCTTTTCCCTACCCAAGCTTCTAAGTCACCATAGTAAGGAGCTGTTATCTTGATGTCTTCTTTGACCTTTAGATATGGCTTCTCCTACCCATGCTTCAGTCTTATTGTCATTATACTCAATGTTGCCTGTATATAGGACCCATTTATCCAAGGGTGCTGACCGCAATTTTAAAGGCCACAGCACCTGTTTGCATTGAGGATTCACATTCTCATAAGCTAAAGATTCTATGAGTATTCGCCTAGAATCTATGTCTGCTACCTCTAATTGTACTGCCCTAGAAAATCTTTCTAGAAAGACACTAAAGCGTTCTCTAGGTCATTGCCTTATCTTGGTATAGGGTTCTATCCTCTCTCCTAATTCATGAACCTTATCCCAAGCATTCAGAGCTGCTGTACTGCATAGAGACAAGATATGTTCATCATAGGCAGCTTGGGTTTCTGGGTCAGCATAGAGACCCTCACCAAGAATTTTATCTTGGGGAGCTTTATAACCTTTCTTTAAGCTCTGAAGTTCAAGAGCTTTTGCTTCCTCTCTCCGTAAAACCCTCCATTCTAATTGAGAGGAGTTTTCAACGACAGCTGATATTAATTGATCCCAATCCTTAGGGGTTACCTTGTTAATCCTTGCCCATGATTCTACTAATTGCTTCACATATGGTGAGTGCATGCCATAAGAGACTACGGCTTCCTTTATACCTTTTAAATCTTTCATACTTATTGGTTCCCACTGATATGCAATGACACCTTTTGGGTGTTTTTTCGTTGCTGGTTTTTCATTAATAGATACAGGGAAAGCTCCCCTGACCCTAAATGGTGTTGAAAATTTTAAGTCTTTTTCATGCCCTGTTAACCTGTAGTTCTTCTTCTGATGTATCAGACTGAAGGTCTTCTAAAGCCTGAAATCTATTCACCATTGTTTCTTTGAGTGTCAAACTTCTTGAATCAAATAACTTTCTAGAGCCTTCATTGCATCAGTCAGTTTCTTAATTTCTCCAGCTACAAATGATTCCATGCTTGTAATCTTCTCATCCTTAGAAATTATCTGAATGGCATGTAAACTGCCTTCTCGAAACAATGTTCTATCTGCTAGCTTGCCATCATCCTCAGACATGGAAGAGATTCTATCATCTAGTCTTTCTATCTGATGTTCCAGTTTTTAAACTTATTAGTAGCTTCCTCCAACCAGGAATGAGCTGTTTCTGCTAGCGTGTTAATGCATTGCATTGTTTCTCTTCTGGTTATTGAGGTATCTGACATGAAACAAATTCTGTTTTTTACTTGGTCATTTTCATGTTCCACGGTTTGTATTCTACCTGTCAACTCTCCAATGCCATCTTCAATATTCTGAACCTTTCTTTCTATACTTTCTATGCTTTGAATTCTATCATTTTCAATGTTTTGAATCCTTGTTACTAAGTCTCCTATGGTTTGTACAAGTTCCTTATTGTTTGCTGTAATCTCAAACCATTTCTTTAAGAATATCATGTTAATGATAAAGCCCATTGCTATTACAAAATAAAAGTACTTATTGGTCCAGTCATAAGTTTCTTCTGTTAAAATCCCTTCTATATATGAAGTAAAATAATTCCTAAAGTCCTGCATTGTAAAATTATTTGCTATAGTTATGGAACAATTGATCTCAGATATTATATCAGCTTAAATTGCAAAGGATGTTACAATTACCTTAGGTGTAATTCTGCTGTCCTGGAACTTTGATGCTTTTAGTTGTAGATCTCAGCTTGTGGTAGTTACACCTGGAGATGTACCACCAAATAGTGTCTAGCCGCTGAGGCCCATCTGATCCCGGTTGTGCCCGGAAGTGTACCACCAAATGGCATCCTGCCAAAGAGGACCCGTTTGATCCCGGTTCTGCAAATTATGGCAAGCGAAATTTTGTTAGACAAACGAGTAAAAGGAGTCTTGTCAAATAGCCGGGACTGCAGGGCTAACTGCGGGAAAATGTACAAGCAGGGAGGGTGCCAAGCGCCTCTGGGCGAATGCAAAGTGCAGTGCAGAAATGGGCAAAAAATGAGAAGCAGTGAGTGCCTTCTCAGGCCTGCTTTGGCGGCAAAGATCTCCTTTACCGTAAGGAAGCGGCAAATGTGCCAAAGTTGTGGTGAGTCCACCTGGTTAGTCAAGGGACCCTGCCTGTTGGGGATGGTGGGGGAGGGGAGAGGTGTCTGTCGCCTGGGTGAAACACAGGTCCCCTAAAAATCCTAATCCCACTTCTGACACCAGATATTGCTGTTAAATAAGGATCAGGATAAACAAATAGGCTGGGTAGATGCTTATTCAGGGAGAAATAACTTACAACCTAGACAGATGAACACCAGGAAATTCCACCGGATGCTCTCCTGTCCTATTCATGCCAGCAAGAGAGCTTTCCCCGGCTCTTCCTCTGACCTCCTTCCACAGGTCACTTCCGCCCATGGCTCAACCCCCCCAATGGGCGTGATCAGTGCCACAGAAGGACCATCTCACTACACCAACTCCAGTGAGAATTCACTTCACACACTCAAGAAACGCTCTGTAATAGTATGCACCCAGTCTCCATAGTTCAAAGAGAAGCTGTTCTCTCATAGAAATTATGTGAGACATAGATCTTGAGCAGTAACATTTTACATATGCTGTAGTCTGCAATGCTCTGTTATGTCTCAGTCCCAAGATACACTTTGAGCAACTAAAGGTGTTTTTTTTTAAAGAGTCAGAAACTGTCAAGCTTGGTCATCTGGGACATATGGTAGGTTGATAAAGTGGTGATGCCATCATTGTTATCTCTAAAGAGAGCCCAAGTGGGAAGAACTGTGTGGCAAACGAGACTTTTATTTTTATTTTTTGAAACAATCTTATTTTACAGATCACTCCCAGTTCGCACTCCCTAGAATCTTCCCAAGCCCCCCACTGACCCCCACCATCCCACACCTCATCCACTCCCCATGGAGGGTCAGGCCTTCCATGGGGATCATCCAAGTCTGTCACATCATTTCGGGGAAGGCCTAGGCACTCCTCCATGTATCTGTGCTGAGAGAGTATCTCTACATAGGGAATGGGCTCCCAATGTACATTCTTGCAATAAGGATAAATACTGTTCCACAATCAGAGGCCCCATAGATTGACCAGGCCTCCTAATTGGCACCCACACTCAGGGGACTTGGTTTGGTCCAATGCTGGATTTTAAAAATATAGACCAACATTGTTACCTAAAGCCAGTCTGCCTGAATGGTGATACTTTCCTGAAAAGAAACCCAGGCTTAGTGATGAACCAGGACTTAGTGGCACTGTGACCTGTGCAGCCTCTCTGAACTGCCTGATGTCCCTTCAAAAAAACCGGGAGAGGACACCTGGGGAGGCAAAGAACACCTGGATGAGGCACCATCTTTGTTGACAGCCAGCTGTGGCCAGGGGTGTCTCCTTTGGCAGGAGGATTTGAACAAACCTTAACAGAAACATTTCCCCAGAAAACCTAGACTTTAATTGTGCTAGAAGTACACCTTTCCCTATAGTTTCTGACACAGCTGCTTAGTGGACTATCTATGGTAGTGTTAAAGACATTAATCCTTTAGCTAAACTCTACTTTGTGTGACGTATTATTTCCTAAGCAAGTTGTTAGCAGAGCCTTTAAAACATTGGTCTATTACTCTAGGATTCTCCTATGTCATTTTCACAGGTATATGGTATTGATTAAATTATTAATAGAAAATAAGCCCAAGAGGAATTTGAACACATAATGAAAATTGTGGTGATAGTGATTTAAGAGAAGGTAAATGTTTCATGTTCAATAACTACATTCTATATTTATTTTCTATGTCACCACCATATTTTAGATCTGGGAACACATACAGTCACTCATTCTATAGTTGGAAAGACACTACACTCTGTTGTAGCAGTCATGATGGATTCTGTTAGGTACTGATGCAGTCAGAGCAATTAGTTTGCTCTCTCCCAGCCTCACTCCATAGACCTGGACCAGGGCCACCACTGAGTGGGTCCTAGAAGACACAAGAGAGTTTAGCAAAGCATTTCTTACATTCAATACCTCATCCCTGTTCTTCTTCCCTGCTGACAAAACTACACAGATATGCACACATACAAGTACACAAGCACATACTCACTAGAGGCAATAATTTTAGGCGATAATTTTTAAAAATAGTTTTCTTCCCAGTGGTTGCAACATCTAGCATTGGCTTTGATTTTATGAAAGTAAATCCACTAAGATGAAGCTATTTACCTAAATTTTTGTTGCTTGCTGTTAGTAAGGAGAGATTAGAACTTCTCTCAAATTGTGTGCTGAGTCTGAAACTAGAGTATGTTATGTCTATTGCTTCCATCACAATTAAAAGCCTTGCTTTTTTCTTAGCAAGGTAGAATGTAGTTATGTGCCCCACAGCATTTAAGAACATTTGATGGATGAATATTGAAATAGACACTACTAAGGGAAAATTTGTTTCAGTACTTTTCATTTGCTTCTTTAAAAATTTGTCCTTGAAGTCCCCCAGAGATTATGTTGGCTCATGCTGGATTTCCTCTAATTTTCATAAATACATTCCTGATACTTTAAGTCAGGAATGACTTCTCAATGCTGCCTAGCCTTCTTCTGCTCTAATTACCCTGCTTGTGACAACTGACAGTTAGTGACCCAAGGAGTTCATGATGGATGGATAGTTGGATTGATTACACTGTAGCCTCTTGGAGTAACCTTGATCATTTGTTTCATTTATACAATTTGCTTTTGTGTATGTATAAGATGTTATTGAGTGGCTCTTAGAGATTAAAGCCATTTCTGTGTTGGATTCAAAGATCATTCACTACAGCTGATCTTAACTGGGGTTCCCCATTAGAATAGAAATGGGGTTTCTCCTGCAGAGAATTGAATTAACTGGTAGAGGCTGTTACTGGATCATGAAGGGGAGGGGAAACCTCTCCAGATATGGCTAATATTGAGCAAATTTTGAGAAGCAATGATGGACCACTTCGGGCAACTGTCACCAGAAGAGGTTTCACCAGCAGATGGAATGAAGTCTGGGTAGCCATGAGAAAGGACAAAGGAGGTACCTATTCACCCTGGAGCACTTTCTACAAATCACTGTTTCATCCATCTTTGTATTTTCTGAAAACACAGGTGACCCCAGGATCCAGCTGTGCTGTGTTTGGCCTTGGAGGTGTCGGTCTGTCTGTCATCATTGGCTGTAAAACAGCTGGAGCAGCCAGGATCATTGCTGTGGACATCAACAAAGACAAGTTTGCAAAGGCCAAAGAATTGGGTGCAACTGAGTGCATCAACCCTCTAGATTACAACAAACCCATTGAGGAGGTGCTCCAGGAAATGACCGATGGAGGGGTGGACTTTTCCTTTGAAGTAATCGGTCGGCTTGACACCATGGTAGGTACTGTGGCATACCTTGAGATCTGTCCTTCTGCCATCTATAATATTCTCTGGACAGCAAAATAGAAATCTGCTGCAGAAAGCTATTTTTGAATGGCAAAGGCTCATGTTCTGTTTGCTACTCAAATTTCTTATTTCTGATTTGATAAACTCTTTTTGTTAGTACTACAAACTTTTGTCAAGTAATTCTCCTCCTGTAACAGAGAAACGTTTTCAATGGAGCCTTTTCAATCAAAATCAATTCATCAAGCAAACTCAAACACAATTTCTGGTCTTAAGTTGACAAATATTATTTCCTTCAACATTCTTAATATTATTTAATATTTGAAATTAAATATTTAAACAAGCATTTTCAAGTTTCATTGCATGGACAAAAGGAATAATGAATTATTTGGGCCAATTATTGTAATATTAGCATAACATGTAGAGGAGTGACTTCTTCAATAGAACACCATGTTTCAACACAGAGACCGCACAGTGCTGAGCACCTGCAGGAAATTCACATATACATGTTGGAGTACATACCTTCTATTATGAATTCCCAGATTCTGCCATACCTCTTAATTGAAGAGATATACATTTTGTAATTAAGTTTGTGATCTACATGGCATAGTACATATACCATATTTACCATGGATCCACCTGAAATGTGGTAACCACTAAGTTAAGGTGGGCTGGGGATAATGATAAGAAATACTATTGCTAAACTTACTGTGCTTGTATTTTTGAGATACATGTGGTACTACTTTCAAATATTTTAAATGCCATCCATTGCTAAAGAATACTGTTCCAGTTACATGTCACCCAAAAAGAGACCTCTAGAATTCTAGAGCTATGACCTATAGACCTAACAAATCACCATTACTGAGGTTATCCAAAAAACCCTAGCAGAGTTGGTGACAGAGAATGTCTGTGGTACCCTGAGAGTGACCCTTTTATCAATCTTGAATTGAGAGAAGATGGGACAAATGATAGATCCATGAAAGGATAGCATCTCCTCTTTGGACAGAGAGTCCTTCCAAGCTAAGGGTTCTGGCTTTTCCCAGGGCCATAACTCTTCTATGATTCACTCTGTTTTCCCTATTTACTCATCTTAAACTGGGGATGTCAGTTGATTTGAAGATCCAAAGGTCTGATACCCACATGTTCTTGGAACATTTTTTTTTCTAAATGTCAAAAATCAAAAGACCAGTCATCATAAATATTGGAGGATTTAAATAATTTCTTCTATAGATGTTAGAAGGAAAAAATCAAGTGAAATATGAAAATTTCCTGGTTTTCTATAGATAACAGAATAACGTCAAACCAAATGTAAAACCAACTAATGCATGACTGTTTTTGATATGAGCACCAGAATAGGAATTATTAACAAAGGAGTTTTCCAAATGGATGAGAGACAACTTTTGATGCTGTCCTCATTACATCTGTATCATCAAAATTTCTGGTTCTGAGTATTAACTTCAAAAGTGTAATTAATGAACAAATGAAGAGAATTAACTTACTCATAGATTGCCTGAGAGTTACATGATTAAGAAACAATATTCTCCTTGGAAATACAAGACATTCCATGCTCTCAATGAGTATTGTTTCTTCATTAGTGTGTAAGGAAGATGTAATGATAAACTCATTCATTCACTCTTTTATTCACAAAATTATCCTGTACATTTTTTTCAAATGACATGAAATTGTGTATGGTGAGTAGACACCACAAAAGAATCCACTTTAATATTATTTTTCTTCCAGAATTCTTCCCTGTTAAGCTGCCATGCAGCATGTGGTATAAATGTCATTGTGGGGGTACCTCCTAATGCCCAAAACCTCTCGGTGAACCCCATGTTGCTGTTGCTGGGTCGCACCTGGAAAGGAGCAATATTTGGTGGTATGTATTTACAGCTAATGATCAAGTTCTGCTTGTCTTCTGTCAGGGTGGACGTGTGGATGTGTTTGGAGATCAGAGGACATTTGATGTCCTTACTTGGGAGCCATCTGTCTTGTTCTTTGAGAAAGGAGGCCACAGTGGCCTGAGGCTCACAGTCAGGCTATATGTCCTGGCCAGCCAGTCCCAGGAATCTACCAGTTCTTCTCTCCAGATCTGGAATTACAAGCTCCCCAGCACTGAATCAGATGTTAATACTTACTATTTTTTGTTTGTTTTGTTTTTTATTCTGGAGAATAAACTCAGTTCTGTGACAATCCCACCCCCAACTCGACAAAAAAAGAAAAAAAGAAAAGGAAAACAAAACCTCCCAGAGATTGGAAGTTATTGAAGAGAACCTCTTAAAAATTGTGCAAGGGATGATGAAGTGTAGCATTTCACAGTTGGTCTCTTCTGATTGGGTGGAGGTGGGAAAAGACTCAATTTTTTTAAGGGTCTGGCCACTGGGAGTTACCACACCACAGTGAGTATATGGGCAACACAAATTGGATTTGGTATATTTTCCCCCATCTCTGGTGTTGTTAAAAGCATTGGGTAGTAAACCTGGGAGGTGAATGTAATCAGGTGCATTATGTGAAATCCCAGATAATCAATAAAAATATTGTGTCAGAAAACAAAAAAAGAACTTCATTCACTGAGCCGTCATCCTACCTTTGAGTGTCAAAATTTTAACTTACTTTGGTATTTCTTCAATTTTGTAACAGAAAGGTTCATATATTAGAAGGCAACATGGTTTAAAAACATGAAAATCACTGTTCTCTCTACAGCAAGAGCTGAGTCAGGGAAATCCCAAGACAGGCTTCTCTGTCCCCACAAACCAGCCAGGGCTTTTCTGCCTGCATCCTCTTGTGTCTTTGAGAGGCCCCAAAATGCCTCATAGGATGCAGGCAGAGTTTATGCCTGTGCTCATTACCTGAATCTGGACAGCTCCCTTCCTCTGAGTACAAACATCCACAATGTAATTTCCCTTGGAAGAACTAATAAGCGGCCCTCATTGGCCAGAGGCCCTGCGTGTCAGGTGACATCATGAGAATGTTGGTGCAGGGCAGGAGGAGTTGGAGCCTCTGGACTTCTGCACTTTTAGGACCTTTGGTGCCTTGGGAAGTCTCCCTGTCTAACTCCCCTGCCTGCAGTGAGTGCATCTCACAGTGATGCTGCTCTCCTTCCAGGGTATAAGAGTAAAGATGCCGTCCCCAAACTTGTGGCTGACTTTATGGCTAAGAAGTTTCCACTGGAACCATTAATCACCCATGTTTTACCTTTTGAAAAAATAAATGAAGCATTCGATCTGCTTCGTGCAGGAAAGAGGTAAGCTTTAACAATATATTTATAGTTATGGGTAGGGGAAATATTATTATTATTATTATTATTATTATTATCATTATCATTTTTGGTTTTTCAAGACAGGGTTTCTCTGTATTGCCTTGAAGTCTTTCCTGGAACTCGCTCTGTACACCAGGCTGGCCTCAAATTCATAGAGATCTGCCTGCCTCTGCCTCCCAAGTGCTGGGATTAAAAACGTATGCCACCAAAGCCCAGCTAAAAAATATCATTTTAATGACAGGAGAAATGGTTCACAGAAAATAAGTAGAAATGGGGACAAGAACAAATATGGGGTCCCTGGCTTCTGTCACCAGTTCAGGCTCTACACACAGATGTGTGAGTTTGGGCAATTTACAAACCTAAGCCTCAGTTTTCACAGTTCTCAAATGGAGAAAATATGATAGCCTACCTTATAGTGCTGCTGTTCAGAATGAAGTTTAAATGAAACAAAGACTAAAAAGTTTCAACAAACTCTGTGGTAAATAGCAAAAATAAATATTATTGTTCACTGTGGCAGGTCTTACACCAGGCTTGCAGGCTTTATATTATTTAAGAATTCTAACTGTGAAGCAAAATCTAAATGGCAGTCATAGTAAGATGTTCTGCGTGAGTTTAGAGCAAGAGAAGGCATGAAAGATCAGAAGAAGGTGGACTGCCAATTCACCCTCGTCACAGGGACGGGCATGGAATGGTTGGGAACTTGGATGGATTTTTATTGAGACTTGTGACACATGCTTTATTCACTCACATGTGCAAACAACATCTTATGTTTCATATTTCAGTATCCGCACTGTCCTGACATTCTGAGACCATAGTGACGCCTTCCTACTGCTGACACCTCCACTCCACTGAATCACAGCACCAGTCACATCACAGCATTGATTTTGTTCCTCAGAGAAACTAACAATAAAGTACTCATGCAAGCATTCCACGTGAAACTGGATTTTCTATGAAAGTGTTTTCAACCCTAAGCGAGAGTTATCACACCTCAGCTGGGGAACTGGTGGATACCAGTCTTCCTTCTGATTTGAATCACCTACGCCATCTTTCCTACTGAGCACAGTACATCTTGTAACTTCTTGCACACTTTTCTCTCTGGAATCCACAGTCACAGGAACTCAGTGGAGCAGAGAGATCTTTCTGTGCAGGTACACACAGGATCTGTGAGCTCAGCCTTCCAGCCACACTTTCCACTGTCTGTACTTTATTCCTCATGAAATATGTGAGGATCGGGTAAAAGCACAGCATGTCAGGGAACATGGAACTGCTATCTTAAATAAGAGCAAGTCTGAAATTCTGACTCAGCACTTCCAATAATAATAGTATGTGATAGACGGGCTGCAAGTTATACATGTGGTGTTTAACAAGCAGGCTGCTATAGGACTAGGGAGCCAGGCCATAGTTCCAAGAACATAATTCTAGACCTTAAGAAAGATAATTTGATAATTTCTTATGTTCACTTATCAGTCATTGTGTTCCCCATGCTGTTATAACCATACTGAGAATTCTCTTTAAATATTAAAGTAAAAATTTCCATCCTGATAGGTTAAATGTTGTATATCAATTTTTAACAACATTCAAGAAGTGGATCATACAGTAAAAAGAAAAAATGGTGAAGTAAGAATGATAATGAATTGAGGGAAGTTTAGCTGAAGTCAAATACTCTTCTTAGGAGATCTATGTGTCCTTGTATGAACAGGTATGTGAACGTTGGGGGAAGTATGTGTACTTGTATGAACAAGTATATTGACTTTGGAGAAGTATCTGCACTTTTATGAACAGGTATGTTGACTTTGAAGATATGTATACACTTGTATGAATAGGTGTGTTGTCTCTGGCAGTGTATGTGCACTTGTATGAGCATGTATGTTGACTTTGAGATGTATGTGCAGTTCAATGAACAGGTATGTTGACATTGGAGATGTATGTGTACTTGTATGAGCATGTGTTTGAACTTTTGGACATGTATGTGCACTTTTATGAACAGGTATATCCACTTTGGAGATGTGTGTGCTCCTGTATGAACAGGTATGTTGACTGTAGGAATGTGTATGCACTTTAAAGGACAGGTATGTGGACTTTTGAGATAGGTGTGCACATGTATGAACATATATGTGAACTTGGCTTGCTTATTTCATTCACCTGGAACACAGTATCAGAAAACAGTGTGCCTGGCACTGGTATACTTATCAAGAGAGCCCATGGGTTTCTCAATATTTCATAAGACTAAGTCAGAGCAAACTTGGAGTGACAAAAATATCTTATTTCTTTACCTCTGACTGCTCCTTCAAGTATCCAGCATGCTAGTGACAGATACAATTTAAGTATCAAATCTGATTAGACAGATCACTAGATATACCGTGTGAGTGTGTGAGTATGTGTGAGTGTTTGAGTGTGTGTGTGTGTGTGTGTGTGTGTGTGCACATGTGTGTGTACATGTGGAATTGGAGATCAGTGCTCGATATCCTCATTCACTGACATATGAATACTTCTTCTATGTCATTACCACCCATCCCTCACCTCTCAACTCCTCTTCTGTTCCCTTCTCCCAAAATTATGATCCTTCTTTAATTATTGTTGTTACACATGCATGTGTATTATCTTAGCATTTCTACTGCTATGCTCAAACACCAGGACTGAAAGCACTTGGTAAGGATAAGATGTTTTTCAGCTCACAGTTCCACATCACAGAGGGAAGGCAGGACAGGACCTCAAACAGGGCAGTAACCTGGAGCTGATACACAGACCATGGAGGAATGCTGCTCACTGCCTTGCTCACCACGGCTTGCTCAGTTGGCTTTTTTATAACACCCAGGACCACCAGTCCAGAGATGATACCACCTACAATGGGCTGGAACTTCCCACATTGATCACTAATTAAGAAAATGCACCACAAGACAGTCTTATGGAGGCATATTGTCAATTGAAAGTCCCTCTTCCCAAAAGACTCTAGCTTGAGTCAAGCTGACATAAAACTAGCCAACACAGGCATGTATATGTGGGTTCACACACACACACACACACACACACACACACACACACACACACACACACACACAGAGGAGGAGTCCTCCAAGAACCTCTTTCCATCATCTCAGCCACATGCAACTTCTCCATTGGTTCTGGGGATCTGAACTCAAGTCCTCACGCTTGCACACTTACCACTTTACAAACTGAGCCCTCCCCACAGCCCTTCACCAGCTAATTCTCATCTAAATATGGTATTTAAAGACACTTCTCACCCAGATGCTGGTAACAAACAGCCTCAAGGTAATATGAAAAAAAGGGTTTGAAGCAAAGAGGTTCTTAGTTGTATGTAAATATGAATAACAATGTCACATAGGTGATGCCACATTAAAGGAAAGGGAACAGGAAGACTTTGGGAAATAAATTTTAGAATGAAGTTTTCTTCTGAAGCTTCAGAAAAATTGGAACAGTATGAGAGGTAGAGGGGGAGGTAAACCCTTCATCAACAAAGAGACGGAGGAGACAAGTAATGAGACATAGTAATAATTAGGTTTGGCAATGCACTTGATATTTTTAAAGGCCCACAGATTTTTCAAATAGAATTTTCTGTACCAAATCCATAACTAACAATCAGAGGGACTGTTATTACCAAGCTGTCTGACATCTACCCTTGGTCATCCTTTGAATGAAGGGGGACCGCATATCTCTGGCCTCACTTGGAAATGGAGCTGCTCTGATCTTATTTTGATAACTAAAAATTGTTGTTTGAATCCTGTATTTAAAACCCCTTATGGAACTATTCAAAGTAGATATAAATAATTTTCCATTTATCCAGAATATAGAACTCTCTGAACATTAGATCTCCACTATTTTCTGGTTTAAGTAGGATTAACAGATAGCATTGTGCCATCATTCTTCCGTGCCTTCCCACAAGTCAAGCACCTTCCCCAAGAGACTTCCCCCCTCTACCCATCATCTCCTTACTCTCCGTTCCATGAGGATTTTTCTGAACAATTACCCATGCTTACATATAAAAGTTGATTTTATAAAGATCAAAAATTGGAAATATAAAGATAACTGCAAGGATTAATTATATGACACATTTTTTTGAAGTGCACAATAGTTTCTGTTTCCCTGTGTGAAATGTACCACACGGTCAATAGTTTGGAGCTCACCCATTCATTGCCTTATGGTGTTGTAGGTCAAGAATCTGGACATGGCAGATCTGGTTTGTCTATGGTGTCAAGGTATCCTTTAAGTTGCCTGTATTACCTTCTGAAGCTTGGGGACACTCTCAGTAAATTAACACTTGCTAATTGAATTTGAAATAATAGAAACCATATGAGTAGGTATTTATTATAGGTAGAATTTGTTCACTGTATATAGCACTGTGGCATCCATTCTTTTAATGACTCTCAACCAGGGAAGGTATCTCGACCTGATCCCTGCATCTTCTTACAGTCTCATCTACTGCTTTACCCTCCAGTCTACAGTGACACAATCTCATGAGATACAATAAGAGCCACTATGCAGATCTTATACCTTTCAAAATGACTGATGATTAATGTTTTAAGTACTGAAAGAATTCGTACATTTGCAGTTATTTCTTTGCAACCTTTAAATGCACAGTCATAACCATTAAGTCAAAGACCAAGGAGCGAAGTAGGGATGGAGGTATATCTCCAGGCCTCCTCTGAGACTGAGGTTGGGCACATCACCATAGGGTGCTATAGCATGACTTGGGAGAAAGAGGAGGGGAGCTAAATGTCCACTTAAAGGACCACAGTCACAGAACTCTCATATGACTTCTGTCAAAATGAAAGTAGTAGAGGAAGGGACTGGAGATGTAGCTCAGAGGTTAACAGAACTGTGTACTCTTTTCCACAGGTCTTTAGTTCAATTCCTAGCAACCACATGGTGGCTCACATCCTTCTATAATGAGATCTGGTGTCCTTTTCTAGTGTTCAGGGTAACAAACAGGCAGAACACTATACATAATAAAAAATTAAATCTTTAAAAAGTAAGTGGTGATCGAGATCTGAGTGGAAGGCAGAGGTGACTGAGCATGCACAATATCTCAAGGGACTGGGGAAGCACTTGGGAGCCCAGCACTGGCGGGAGGCAAGGGTGAAATGAACAGGGTATAACTAACTGAATGAAAGGTAGAGTGCCAAGCTTCAACATTTTCCAGTTTCCAAATTGTCACCCTTTTAATGTTCACTTCTATTTGTGCTGATGGGGTTGCTGAATTTTGTTTATCATGTTAGTCATCTGAGAAATCTTGGACAATATTTATGTGATGATGGCTATGCCCATTGCCACATAAAACCTGTGAATCACTGTGGCAGTGGGATAGCCTTGTGTCTTGGGTTGACCATGACAATTGTCACAAAGTCATCACTAACAACTCCCCTTCCACTCTCCCATGTCCTAGAGAGGTGTGTAGCTGCAGGATCACCCTGCTTAGACAAATGCCAGCCACATCCAAGGCAGATGGACAAGCTCTATAAAAAGCAGAACACACCAGTGGCTAAGTCTTCCTCGACAGAAAGCTCTGAGCTGACAGAACTTGATGTTAATTAACTACCACCAGCTGTATGGCTGTGGCCTATTTTAGTGCTATCACCAAAAAGCACAACATAGTAAAATAGTGACTAAATCCTTGTGATTTTGTGGCTCTGTAAGCCATAGTATTAGAAGTGCAAAGGTTGGAGACAGTGCCATTTGTAAGATTTGGTAGAATCCAGTGGAAATTACTGTCTGTAGCTGAAACAGAGAGAAGCAAAGCCCATGTTACACAATGACAGAATACTTTAGTACTTAGTGTTGACAGTTCCATTAATTACTTGCTAAAATATTTGAAAGTGGCAATCACTTTGGAGTGGTTTTATATAAAGCTTCAGTAATGTGGGAGTTGACAGCTGCAGAAAACTGGTACAATATTTTGTGTAATATCACATGAAATATACCATAACACTAACTTAATGCTTTCTGTCAAATTGTAAGTATATACATATGAATTTCTTTTAATATTAGGGTTTCTTGTTTTTTTTTTTTTTTACTTAGTCACACTTACTGGAAAATATCAGGCATTAACAGAATTGGCTTAAGTCCCTGGATCACATGCTAAATGGAAATATTAGAATCCTGATCTGCAGCTGTGGAAGAGTTCATCCAAGCAAGAAATTTTAAGTTATTCACTCTGATAACAAGTATTGAGAAATTGCCCTTTCAGTGGAAGCAAAACAGAGAACATGAAAGGTCATTCTTATGTAAGGCTTGGTTCTGACTCACCCCACACCTGGACTGCACAGTCCCACAGCAGGGACTCTAGCTACCTTCAATGAATCTGTAGCATCAAACTAGATCCCTATAGTCTCAGACTGAGTGTGTTGTTCACTGTGATGTTAAAGTAAATATCTTGGGATGCCTTGTCTGGGATCGGAGTAGAAGGAGAGGAAAGTGTGGAGTAAAGAATGAATGGTTAGGGCTTCTCTCCTGTCTCTCAGTTAAGGCAGTTATCCCTCCATGGGGGATGTGTTTATGTATGGGTGTTTGATCCTGTTTCCAACAGGCATTAGTTGAGGGCTCCATGGAGAAGTTAGTTGTTGATCTCACTCTCCGGGAAGGGCATTTATGATAGCCTTTCCACAGAAGCTGAGATTGTTAGTTGGGAGCAGTCTTGTAGTTCTCTCGACCTTTCTTTGTGTTCAATTTTATCTTCAAACCAATATTGGCTCCCTCTTTTATGTTCTCTCTCTGTCTCTCTCTCTCTCTCTCTCTCTCTCTCTCTCTCTCTCTCTCTCTCTCTCTCTCTCTCTCTCTTGTCTTCTATTCCTAACCGGGCTCAATTTTCCTAGTCACATGTGTTTTCCTTTCCTCCCCCTTGTTTTCTCCTACTTCTCTCTCCATTCGCTGCCCCCCACTTCCCCTGAGCTCTGGGGGACTTGTCACTTCCCGTTCTGTGAGGGAATTTATATGAATCTCTTAGAATACACCTTGTATCCTAGTTCCTCTGGTGATGTGAATTATAGGCTGGTGATCCTTTGCTCTCAGTCTAAAATCCATATATGAGTGAGTACATACTGTGTTCCTCTTTTTTGACTGGGTTACCTCATTCAGGATGGTTTCTTCAAGTGCCATCCACTTGCCTGCGAATTTCAAGACACCATTATTTTTTTCTGCAGAGTAGTATTCCATTGTGTAGATGTACCACATCTTCATTTTCCATTCTTCAATTGAGGGGCATCTAGGTTGCTTCCAGGTTCTTGCTGTTACAAATAGTGCTGCTATGAACATAGTTAAACAGATGTCTTTGTTGCATGGATGTAATCCTTTGGGTATATGCCTAAGAGGGGGATTGCCGGGACCTGTGGTAAACTGATTCCCATTTTTCTGAGGAACCGCCATACTGATCTTCAAAATGGCTGTATGAGTTTGCATTCCCACCAGCAGTGTTGGAGTGTTCCCCTTTCTCCACATCCTCTCCATCATGAGTCATCATTGGTGTTTCTTTTCTTTTCTTTTCTTCTTTTTTTTTTTTTGGAGATATATATATATATATATATATATATATATATATATATATATATATATCCAAGTCCATTTAAATGAAAACAAACATTTATACACAATGTTTGGGAATTTGGGCGTCATTCTTTCCAAACTACTTCCTGCTGGTAAGGGGCACTGTCATGGGGGGGATTCAAAGAAGATGCAGAAATCCTGGTTGTAGTCTGTAAGGCTGCTTTGTCCAGCTGTTTTGAATGTAGGATCACCTGGTACTCTGTTCAGGTGGTCTGGCTTGATCAAACCACATTAGTCTGAAAGGAATCCACAGCTTTTCATTTTCTGTGAAAACAGAAATAGAAATCCTTTTCCCCAGTAACTTGTCCTTCAACTTAAATTTTGGAGTCAAAGCATTTTTTAAATTTATTATTTTACATGGCGATCCCAGTACCCTCTCCCTTCCTCCCTCCTTCCCTCCCTCCCTCCTTCCCTCCCTTTTACCCTCTCTGCCCTCTCACATGCACTCTAACCACCCTCCCCTCCCATCCCTCACCCCAATTCCATATGTAGGGGAATACCATCCAGTTGGGGTCATGTAGATCTGACAGGTCATGTGAAGTAGGGACTAGGGCTTCTCTCCTGTTTCTAGGTTAAGGCAGTTATCCCTCCATGGGGGATGTGTTCGCAAAGTCCTTTTGTGTACCAGGGATACATCCTGGCACCACTGTCTGAGGTCCCTTAGACTGCTCAGTCCTTCTGGCTGAGACCCATATTCAGGGTGGCCTGAGTCAGGCCCATGTTGGCTTCCCAGCTATCAGTCTGGTGGCCTGTTAACTCCTCCTTGCTCAGGTAAGCTGTCTGTATGTGTTTCTGCCCCCTGGTCTTATCCTCTCCATCTGCATCTGGGTTCTACTTCTATTCAGTGTTTATGTATGGGTGTTTGCTTCTGTTTCCAATAGGCTTTAGTTGAGGGCTCCATGGTGCATGTGAGAGGGCAGAGAGGGTAAAAGGGAGGGAGGTAGGGAGGGAAGGAAAGCGGGACAAAGGGAGGGAGAGGGAACTGGGATCGTCATGTAAAATAATAAATTTAAAAAAAAGCTTTGACTCCAAAATTTAAATTCAAACACAAGTTACTGGGGAAAAGGATTTCTATTTTTGTTTCCACAGAAAATGAAAAGCTGTGGATTCCTTCCAGACTAATGTGGTTTGATCAAGCCAGACCATCTGAAACAGAGTACCAGGTGATCCTACATTCAAAACAGCTGGACAAAGCAGCCTTGCAGACTACAGCCAGGATTTCTGCATCTTCTTTGAATCCCCCATGACAGTGTCCCTTACCAGCAGAAAGTAGTTTGGAAAGAATGACGCCCAAATTCCCAAATATTGTCTATAAATGTTTTTTTTCATTTAAATGGACTTGGTTGTATAAAATAAATAAATAAATTTTTTAAAAACCTGAAAAATAAAAAAAAAAAAAAATGAATGGTTAAAGAAAGAGCAGTCCAACAACCTCAGGACTTGGCATTTCTTTTGAGTAGATTCAAGCTTCAAGAAAGCAAACACCAATAGAGAAACAGTAAAGTGTTACATTGCATGTAAAAAGTTCAAAAGTATTTCCCATTAAATGTTCAAATAAGTGTAAATAATAGAAAGAGATGGAGCCTGGGGCTCTTCATATTACCATATCACTGTCTCTCCCATTGCTTGGACATTTCAAGGAATGTAACACCAAATGATGAGTTAATTCCAAGCCTGTGGCCTCTCAGCTTTGCATATCTGTTTTCTTAATTTTCTGTTTACTTCTCACATCAACAATCCTCAGAAATACACTCATTTTAATAGTATAACTCAAAGAACCTTGACCACAATATTATTCACTGTCCATAAACAAGACACAGTGTTCCCACCACTGCCTCCTAGAAGTTCCCTTAGCCCAGTGTGGTTCATCTGCCTACATAGGCTTCCAATACAACATAGATCTGCCTTCTTTCAGGTTGTTTTATGTAATCTATAATTTATTAATTGAACCATATATTTGTGTGTGTGTGTGTGAGAGAGAGAGAGAGAGAAAACATGTCTGGATTCTCCTTTTTCCATGTGGGTCCCAGGGACTGAACTCAAGTTGTCAAACTTGGTAGCAAGCTCTTTTATCCTCTAATTCAACTTGCCAAGCCTATTCTATAAGTTTACATGAATCCCTCCTACCCCTCCCCCACTCTATTGCCTAACCCTGGTTCTTGTCTTCCATAGCTTTAGTTACACAGGTTCAATAATAGTTTGACAGTATTACATGAAAAATTCTAGAAATAATTATAAGCTCACCACTGTGCAACAATATTTTTGAGAAATAAAGTGTTTACTATTTTTTACTAGTTAATAGCCCACTGAATTTATTTTAAAAACCTATACCTTCTCCAGAGGATGGGCATGCCATTTTTAATAATCACTATAAATCACTATAAATTCTCCAGACATGTTTTCCCTCTTTTCAAATAAATTACTAAGAGAATATCTAGTCCATATGTTGTGTGAAAAATGAACAGTGTACAAAAATAGCAAAGCTATTTTCAAATGTAATTGTCCCACTATACATTTTCACTAGTGCTGGATGTGAACTCCCGTCTCATACCTCAGTACATCACAATGACATCATCTGGTAGAGAGTCATCTTTGTCTTCCTATCATATGTTTTTTTGCTTTCATTTGCTGCTCTACTGTACTCTATTTTACTCATTTACCTGAGAGAAAGCCAACTTTCTGAGAGTGGAATTACTACTCAACTTGGTGGCAAACACAGGCATTGAATTATTTAATATGAACTTTGTAGATAGCATTAGGTTTTCCTAAGTTTAAATTTTGTAATCATGAATAGAAATTAGATTTTTAGCATAGTCTACTTAAATTTAAGGGGATGATCATATGCATCTTGCCTTTGTTTTATTATTTCTTGAGTTACATTAACACTTTAATACTATGGCTTTGTATTCCCCATGCATACACTACACTGTGATACATAAATTATTCTATGTATTGTTGAGTATGAATAGTCACTACTTCATTAAAGATTTTTGTTCCTATGTGCATGAAATTTTAAGTTTTCCTGTGAAGTATAAGAGTTATCTGAGCCATCAATACGAATATTCCCAAATAAATGGATAAAACAGGTTTATTTCTCTTTGAGAAATTTCTAGAACTATGGCCCATATAACCCTGACCTTGTATGAAGTTTAAAAATAAACACTTAATGTTTTAATTAGCCACTGGGTACTCCAATTTTGTTTTGTCTTGGTTCCCCTTTGACCAAATGCCAACTTTTAGCATCAACATTTGCTCACTTCATTTAATCTGCCAAGTTCATCAATATTAAGTTGTAAATGCCACTTTTGTTGTAGCATCTCTGGTACATGTATGTGAGGCTCCCTTCCTTTGGTTTGTAGACTGATGTTGCTATTTCTGTTTTTTTAATAAACAGGACAAACTAGTGAGAGATTTTTCCATTAGAATGATCTTCCATGAGAACTGTCTTTGCTTTTATTGATTTATTTCCTCTGTTTGTTATTATAGATTCCCATTTTAACTATATTAAATTCTGGACTCAATTCTATCTGTTGTTATTGTTTATTTACTTATTTTGCTTAACTGGAAAAAGGCTTGTATGGTAACTTAAGCGTTTATTCTTTCTTTTCTTCCAACCATTTGGTGTTTCCATCTCAAACCTAATTTAGCTTCATCAAACATTCGTTTTGTAATCTCTTTTAAATGTGTGGGAATACTTTAGGTGTCCGCGGGATATAAATATTAAGCTTTATTGTGACACTTTGTGTAGTACTACAGTTGCCCTCCATCGTCTTCCTTTGTTCCCGCCACCATCACCTTCCTCTCCTGGACAGCTCCCCATCCCTTCAACTTTCATGTCCTTTTCTCAACTCAAGACAAAACTTGTGACATTTGTCTTTCTTCCTGGGCCTAGCCCTTACATTTAACATGGCCCCTCTTGCTCCTTATCTTCATGAAGACATCATAATCTCCTTAAGTGCTGGTAGCAGTCATCCACCTTCAAGCAGTACTGCAGCTCTCCACAGAAGCCACAGGGACTGTGCCTCTCCATTTCCCTCCCTCCATTCTCAGTGTGACTGTCACCATCCAGTTTACTCCTAACGCCATTGGTATTAGATTTGATGCAAACAGCAAGACATGTCTTCCACACAGGCCTTCATTTTGGCTTCCGATGTTCCTCATGTATGTGTGTTCAGATTTCCATCTGGCATCGTAACCCTTGTGCTAAGGAAATGATGTAGAGTGTGACTGAGAAGAGAAGAGTGCTCAGCGGGAGCGAGAGGGGACAGGAAGGAGTAAGGGGTTGGTGAACATAACCAAAGTACATATGGACATGCATGAAAATGGTAAATGAAACCTATCATCATGTATAATTAATATATGTTGATGAAGAACACCAAAGACAGAAATCCCTAAGATATTTTTGCCTCACAGAAGTGCTTAGAATATATTCAGATATTGTTTCTCTAAAAATTGTTTTTGTCTTCATTTCCAACAAGTGAGAATTTAAGGAAAGGACTTCTCTTCAGCATGTTTGCTCTGTGACTTGTGTGTTTTCTGATATAACAATATCTTCAGTATTTCCCCCCATCTTTAATATTCACTGAGCCTAAGTACAACGTGTCTGGTATGGTTACTTGCATGTGCGTGTGTATGTGTGTTCAGTTCACATATGTGAGGGAAGTTCTCAGAAATCTTGTATCTTAAGTCAATTTTGCTTCATTAGCTTTGGCAAATTCTTTTCCACATTGTTCTCTGATACTTAGGTTCAGGAGTTAAGTTCTACACACACCACTTTAGATTGGGCTCTATAGTTCTGCATTGTGAATGGCTGGGTCTCTTCTTGGACTCCATTTCTTAGATGTTAGACTATTTGACACTCTATAGCTCATGATGCTGGAATAGTTTCCCATTCCTTTTCCTTTCATTCATATTGTGTAATTTCTATTGTTATATTTCTTTTTTCTTCCTTTCCTTTGCTGTGCTCAGTGTTTTAACAGAATCATCAAAGGAACAGTTCCTCGTTAGACAGTACATTGAAATTTTTACTACATTTTCACTAGACTGCTCTGAATCTCCATGTGCTACTGAAACTCCTGACATTTTCCTGTGAGATATCTGTTTTTACTCCTTTTTAAGCATAATAAAATCTTTCTCAAATCCTTGTAAATTCTTAATCATATATGGCTCCTTTGATTGATTAACCTAATATAAAGAATAATTTTTTTTTACATTTTTTACTTAAACTTTTTATTGGCTGCCAGGCATCTTGATTAGAATACCAGAAACTGAGCAATATATTAGTTAGGTCAAGAAATGTGTGACTCTTCTGTAATACTATTGCTCTAGTGCTCAATAGTCTGACTATGACAGGACAAGGCAGGACTGGAGCCTGACAGGAGGCCACGTGGATATCTATGGCGTGGGCTGGTACCTGAGGTCATGTGGATGTTCGAGATCCATGCTGCCACTGGGGGATGTGTTGAGGGTGGTCTGTGTTCTCGGCTGCTGCTGGAGGCCATGTGGATGTCTGTCATCTGTGTCACCAGTGGCTGCTTTGGGCAGGGAAGCTTCGTTAGCAGTGATATTGATGACCACAGACTCAGGATGAGAAAGAGAGCCATCGAAGGCTTCTGTGGCCATGCTCCCTCCATTAAAAATTTTAAAAAAGAAACAGTACGTGAAGCTATTTAAGATAGTCTTTAAAAGTTGTGATTAAAAAACGCTGAAATGTAGCTTTTTAGAATTGATAACTTCTGAAGGGGTTGGAATAGAACAGAGTGGAGAAAGACTGTTATCTTTAACAGGCTAGCCTCTGGGAGCCTGACCATGATTCAGTGAGTATATGGGCAGAATCAGTTGTGCTGGGTGCACTTTTTTCTTTCGGAGAGGAGAGCACAGGGTCAACCTAGAGGAATGAGAAGTAAGGGTGATTCAGGCACAATTTTAAAAGTAAGCAATGACTTCAGGAATTGTACAAATAAACAGCTGGAAAAAAATAAGGAAGACAACTCAGGATATGAAAGAATTCACTGATGAACTGGAAGTTCTAAAAAGAGGAACAGTAAAAAAAAACTCATAAATGAAAATGTCAACAAACCCAATTTTAAAAACTCAGTGAGATGACCCAGCAGGCAAAGACACTTGCTATGAAAGCCTAGGGTCCTGTGCTCAATAACCAGCACTCAAGGGAAGCAAGAAAGAAAGACTCGCTCCAGAGCTGTCCTCTGACCCCCAAGTGTATACTGTGGCAATTAGGTCCAAATATATAGGAAATAACTTTTTAAATCCTCAGTTGAGAGCCTCCCCAGAGCAAGCAGAGGGACGGATATCAGAGCTTGAGGACTAACCTTGTGAATCATCCCATTCTAGCAATAACAAGGAGAAATAAGAAACCATAACCAGAACTTCCAATGATTTGGGAACAAATTCAAATAGCCTTGAGCAGTCTGCAGACTGACCATGAAGCCCATCATGACTCAAGTGGCATTTTCACATGACTAGAAACCTGATTCTAAAACTTGTGTGCAAGCACAAAAACATTCTGAGTCTCTGAGGAATGCTGGGTGCAAAGAGCAATGTTCAACACACAAGAGCACTTGGCTTCAAGGTATACTAGAGCCCTAGTAACAAAAGCATGACAATAGCACAGAACAGACCATAGGCTGCAGAATAGGAAACAAGAATGTAAACAAAACAAGGCGGGGGGTACCTGAAGATTCCTCATAGAAGCCATGTCTGCACTGAGCATCCTACAGATTATGGAGAGGCTGGAATAGTCAGCTCTAGAGCCAAATTATCCTGGGTTATCTTAGACCATTAAATGGCCATTTATTGCCCACCTGTGTTTGTGACTTCTTGTGACTAGTGAGTAAATGCTTTTGGAATATGCAAACAGCCTGTCTTCCATCAACCCAAAACCTAAGAACATCATCAGATCACATATGACACCCCAGTTCCCCTTTTAGCCCACTGACTGACCTACCCCTATCTATGTATTTGAAAAGTGTTTTGATTTGCACTTTGTTCTGTTTCCATAACAACTTCACAATCCTGCTATTATGATGGAACATAGAATTTTGTCTAACCTATATCTGAACTCCCAGCCTATGCTAATACTAACACTTAGCTGCAGAATGAACTCTTATTTCCCTTGAGGTGAGATCTGTGATTGTAGACAGTGATCTGGTGACATGGCAGAGAGGGAGCGAATAGGAATTATCCTTAAGATCAGTTGTTCAAAATCCAGGGTCCTTTGACCCTTGATGTTCTTATGACCTGCCTACTGTGTTCATACCAGAAAACTTAATATCCGCAAGCCCACAGGTCTATTCCTGAAGTCTTAGAAAGGGCATTGCTGGATCTGAATACTTCTCTTACCTCATCTGTAAACTGAGAAAACCTTCTCTATAATGTTGCCCTTAAGATCATGCAATAATGTATGAAAAACAGCCACTAGAGATTTTGGAACATAATAGATACTAGCTATTTACAAATCCATGCTTCATAGCTAAACCGTGTACTTTCATTACTGTGTAAACTGAATAATCCAGTCGGACTCTTAAAGATGTTTAACGTTAGACCTACTATGATTTCTGGCTACCATATAGACCATTGTAAACAAATACAGGTGGTGAGGGTAAAAGCTATTCTTTGGAAGAGGTGTCTAATTAGATCATGTGACCTAGACATAGACATATACAACATTGTTTCTTTGACAACCCTACGGAAGTGTATATATGCTTATGTATATACGTTGCCCGCCTCTGTTTATATAACGAGTGGTTTGTAGTATGTCCTGCTAACATTAGTAGAATACTTATTATTCAATAGACATCAAATGTGTGATGGGAGATGCCATTATGTATATATGTTTCTCATACTGGTTAATAAGTAAAGCACTGTTGGCCAATAGGAAAAGAAGATAGGAGGGACTAGGAGAAAAGGAGGAAAGAGGAAGGAGTGAGGAGGAGTCAAGATGGAGAGTCTGGAGAGAATAGAACTGCCAGCCGCCTCTCACTGGTAAGACCACGTGGAAATACATAGAAATGGGTTAATGCTTAAGACAGAGCTAGCCGATAAGAAACTAGTACCTGGCAAAATACAGAGTCTCTGTGTGTTAATTGGGGCTGGCGCAGTGGCAGGACAAGACAGGCAGCAGGAGGAAAAACCTTATTCCTTACAAATGTGTGTTCTAATTCTCAAGCCCATGACATTAAACAAAGGTCAATGGACATGTCTTAAGTGAGTTTTTGTCCATTTGCCAAAGCAATCATTCTTTAGATGACTCCAGTCCATGCTCTCTACAACCCTGCTCTGAGTCTTCAGTCAGAACCAGGCTTTCTCTCCTAGCACTCACTACTTAGCTGACAAGCACACACTCCTGTGTACCTTCCTCCTTCAGTGTACTGCGAGTTTATTTTCATGCATGATGGTTGTAGCTGTAATTCATTGAGCTGTGTCCTACCTATGTGGATCCATGATAAGCACATGTGCTTACTGTGGTCATGGCAGTCTCTGATGACACTCTGGTTCATCCTTATCTTACAGAAAAGGAAACTATGGCAAAGAGCTTTAGATATGTCCAAGTTCTCTCAGCTAAAAGGAATAGGGCATGTTGCAGCTGCTGTCTCTTGGCAGGACTGGAGTCCATCTCTTACTCATGCCTGCCACCTCCAAGGCAACTCCATACCTGCCACATCTCTTGGTCAATGCTAATAAGGGGTGTGTCCCGCAGAAATACCAGGGGCATCAGTATCTTTGATGTGCCAGGGGTGCTTTCTTTAAAGAGGAATGGAGGCCAAACATTCCTCCCTGAAGCTCTGCCTGTCTACTCCATGGCCTCTCTTCCTTAACAGACACCACCGTGTGGACTTTAAGTTACTGCTTCTTTTAAGCCAAAGAAAGCAGTTCCCACCTGAGAAAAAGAAAGAGTAGAATGACAGAGAGGGGGGATGTAGAGAAAGGAAGTATTGAACGTAATGAAAGCAAAATGTGCTCAACAGCACATCCTCAGAGCAAAGTTTCCTTGACAGGCCTGGGCCCTTTCTTTCCACCTAATTAGCAGGGAGAATAAACGGATGGGCATGTCATAAAGGGCCAGATCACAAGTGCACTCTGCTGACACCACTGCTAACAAGATTCCTGTGTATCCTTGGCCTACAGGGACCCATCAATCTCCAGCCAGCAGGACAGACAGCATGAGTACAGCTGGAAAAGTAAGAAAAATTTAAATGTAAATTAAAATAGTATTTTCAGAGTATCATAGTTAGAATTCATTTGTTATTTAGTTAAGGTTTTAGAAAGTATAGTTTATAATATCACAATAACAAGATATTTTATATTTCTTTAATAAATTTAAAGATTGTGATGTAGGAGGGGATACTATAAATATTTGAAATAAATAAAAAGAATACTTAGACTCTAGATCTGGGAATGCCATTGCTTCCTCATTAACTTTGTAGTAGGAAGAATTTGTTCTCAACCAACTGTGACTACTTTGTAAATAGGAAGTTTAAAAAAATCTTTTATGTAAAGTCTATTTATATTAACATACCAATAGCGTGCTAGTCTTTGTAATCATATATTTTTATATGAAGACAGCAATGTTAAGTCTGACCAGAGTTTCATAACAGGATTTGACCCCGGAAACTTAGTAGAACTGTCCCTGTAAACTTTAGATAAATTTCTGACAAGAGGTGGATTGATTTCAAAGCATTAGGATCATGGACAGTAAGATTACATTACTGTGCCACTGGGATTTGGACAGCTCACAAAACTTCTAGAAATTCTATACAACAGTCACTAATCCTAAGAGAAACTGTCAACACTATGAATACATACATATGGTACTAAGTTTACACAAGCCACAGTACTTTGTTCAATGTGTGCATGGTACTGGGACACACATACACTCATTCGTAATAACTGACTGATCTGTGATGTCTCATTGCTTAATTATAAAACCATATGTTTCTGTTGGCACAGGTGCTATTTTAGGAGTGGGTAAACTTCCAAAAGCTCACAGTGAGAACTGGTAAATGTGCAGAGGCTTCTTTACACAGTGTGGCACCATTCATAATGAAAGGATTGGTTGAGAGTCATAGAAGGGACCAGGTGTCAGTATTTTTATTCCAGTTCACACTGTGGTTATGTTTAGGATGGTTATGTTTAGAAAAGTAGTTAGGAAAAAGAATGACTAAAGTAGTTAAATGGTAACCCAATTATATCAACCAAACAAGAATTGAGGGTCCAGGGAATCCCAGGCTCTCAGGTACAAGGTCAATAACAGCACTGTGCTGATTACTGGTTTGTGTTTATATTGCCTAGAAGAGTAAAATAATAACGTAGTCATATATGGTAGAATATCTCTGAATTCCCAGCACTAGGAAGGCCAAGACTAGTTCAAGGCCAGCCTGGGTTACTAATTAGAATTATTCTCAGAAATCCAAAGCCTGGGTGCTAACTCTGTGACAGAGTTCATGCCTAAATGCACAAAGTTCTGGGTTCTATCCCCAGCACCACAAAATTATATTAGTAATTATCATTTAGAATTAAACATATACCTAATGATTTTGGTCAAACAACCTCTTGCAGAACAGTACCAGTGACAAGTAAAATAGTGTAAGCAGGGCATGAAGGAGCGTACACCAATTCGCTCAGGTGCATTACATTTAGTTGAATTTTCCTGACCTTGGGCTACAGTGTCGCCAGTTTTTAATTTTTTTTTATTGTAAATGATAAATGTCAGTTTGTATGTAACAATGGGTAGCAGACCCTGGGACAGATCTCATGGGGCAGTGATCTCCTTGGAGGTGATGTAACCCTTTATCTCCCAGGTCATCAAGTGCAAAGCAGCTGTGCTATGGGAAACTAACAAGCCCTTCTCCATCGAGGACATAGAAGTTGCACCGCCCCAAGGCCAATGAAGTTCGCATTAAGGTAACCCCCACTTTGACCATCTAGAAAGTTAGGTTTGAAAAACTCAGAAAACTCCAGAGACCCATCCAAAACTCCATTAACAGCCCCTTTGAAGAGGCTTGCCCTGACAATGAGTAAATCTGTTACTAAGGCAAGCTATTGATAACAACTGCTAAAAGTCTGAAGTGACTAAAAAGCATGTTTAACATAATCCCTGAAAACAATTTAAGGTGCTTTTTTTTTATAAATAGCTAAATATCTCGATTTCAGAAAGCAATTAATATTAGGTAATTTCTTGGTACTCATTTCTATTTACATAAAATAGCATGCACTATTGTATATTGTATAAAATACATATTTTATGGAAACTTACATAGATGATCATTGACATTTAAGCTGTTTATTTGGGAAAAGATGGATGAAAGCACAGGAAAATCTTGGACCTAATCAAATCTTTGAATTTGGAAGCAATGGGGGAATGTTAGCGAACTCCTTAGAAGCACAGGTTCAGAACAGTGTGTTAAACCACACATTCTGGAACCTCCCTGATTGACCTCTCTGTCTAATTTGTAGATGGTGGCCACGGGGATCTGCCGCACAGATGATCACGCGGCTACTGGAAACTTTGTCACACCTCTTCCCATAGTTTTAGGCCATGAGGGAGCCGGTATTGTGGAGAGCGTCGGAGAAGGGGTGACTTCTGTGAAACCAGGTACAGAATCCTTTACCCTCCGGACCTGGGTTTGGTTCTGATGCCAAGAGCATTATTCCTAAGAGAGGAAGTCGAGGCAGTGGGAGACGTAATTAATCATATAATCAACAAAAAGCAAAAGTCACCTTTTATTTATTGTTAAAAGCTGAGATTTCTGTAGTAAGTTATCACTTCTTTGTCATATTTTATTATGCTTCCTCTGAAGATAACTAGGATTATTATTTTAAGTATTCCTTTAATACTAAGAAAAGCACAATCACTTTGAAGAGTTGAACGCTGGGCGATGGAGAAATGACTCTGTGATTAAAGTCACATCCTGTTCTTCTAGAGCACCCAGTTGGACAATTCAGAATGACCTGTAACTCCTGCCCTAGGGGACCCAATGTCCCCTGCTGGCTTCCAAGGGCACCCACACACAAGTGGCATGTACACATTGGTACTCCCACATGAACATAAAAACCATACAAACTTTTTAAAAAGTAAAGATAATTCACTATTGAAGTTCTCATTTTAATTTTATCCTATGATCAAGTTTAATTTCTTATGTTTATTAGAAAATATCTCCTATATTGTATTTTGTTTTGTTTGTTTTTTTTTTTTTTGTAACTGTTATATAAAATGTCAGATCTCTCCAACATCCTATGCTAACATAATAAGTTGGCAACTCATTGCCACTAAGGCATATATTTATGCTTAGCAGTGAGAATATACAAGATTTGATTAGACTAATATATGGGAAGTCCCCAAGAGAAACTGAGGCACCCAACAAGGTTAACTGCTATGGACATCTCCTCTTTCTCTTTGGGGATCTTCAGGCACATATAAACCTGGATGAATAGCAAGGCTGGGAGGTAACGACCCATGAATTATAGTGCGGTCAGGTCCTATCAATAGGTGACTTTTCAAAGACACGCGTCTCTACGTGTGGGTCTCATGTGCTTGCTTCATTATTTCCTGGACAGACACTGAAGTCGTTTTGTTGTTTCCCTGCAGGTGATAAAGTCATCCCACTCTTCTCTCCCCAGTGCGGGAAATGCAGGGTTTGCAAGCACCCGGAAAGCAACTTGTGTGCAAAAAACGAGTACGTTTCTAATTGTCCTCTTGCACCATTAGGCTGCCCACTGGTTTTGTTCTGTCTCATATCCTGTTATGCCTGTGTTTCACTGTAGTTTGGCAGAGCCTAGGGGGACCATGCTGGACGGCACCACCAGGTTCACCTGCAAGGGGAAATCGATCCACAACTTCCTCAGCACCAGCACTTACTCCCAGTACACAGTGTTAGATGAGATAGCAGTGGCTAAAATCGCGCAGCTGCACCACTGGAGAAAGTCTGCCTCATCGGCTGCGGGTTCACAACCGGCTATGGCTCTGCTGTCAAGTTCGCCAAGGTAAGATGGACAGTGGCCCATGTGATGAGAACATTCAACTTCCAGCCTCCATGATCTCCCAGGGTCCAGGCTAGGGACTAGACAGCAGGTAGGTAGGGTTTTTCTAAAAGGGGCCTGAGAGTTAGAGGGAAATAAACTGGTTCGCACATGCGTTCCTCTGATGGCTCTCTTCAAGAAAATGTTCTTCCCAAACTTCTTTCTCGAAAGCTCTATTAAGATTTCTTTCTAAATGTTCTCTCCTCTAAAGTTCTTACTTCAAAACCTCTCTTAAAGTTCTTCTTAAAATTTCTCCTTAAAATTCTCTAAAGTTCTTTCTAAAATGTCTCTGAAAGTGCCTTCTTCTAAAGGTTCTCCTGAGGTCTTTTCCTATCACATAAGGCTTCTATATCCACAGGCTCATTTATAACTCATCTCTCTGAGACAGGAAGGAAGGTAGGATCTTGGGAAAAGCAGGTGCCTCAAGTCTATTCCTCTGGATGTGACTTGCAAAACATCCTGACAAACTTAAGTCTCAGGGGGATGTGATTTACAATACATACTGTTAATTCATTAAAGCCCTATATCAAAGGGAAACCTAAGCCTAGGTAGTATGTGATCTGGAGGATGTAGCTCTTACTGCTGAGACCCAGTGGGAAGGAATTCCTGTCTCTGGGGCCCATTTGAGAATACAAAGCACCCAGCATATATTTTTTATACACACTCAAATTCATAGTAACAAATGTTCTCCAGTTGATACCTAGAATATTAATTGGTTCTTCTGTAATAAATGACAAAGGCTCACAGCACGCATGTACCAACCTGTGTGCATAGCGCTGGGACATGCATCAGAGTGTGTTTCTCCACCTGCAGAAAGAATCCATTCCACACACTGAAAGAAGCTCTGTGACAGCATGCATCCAGTTCTGGCTAGTTCCCAAAGAGAAACTGGCCTCTCACAGCAATTATTTTAAACTTACATAGATCTTGAGCTGTGGCATTTTACATATGCTGTTGTCTGCAATGCTCTGTTACGTCCCAGTCCCAAGATACACTTTGAGCAACTAAACATGTTTCATAGAGCCAGAAACTGCCAAGCTGGCCATTTGGGACAAATTGGACGTTGATAAAGTGGAGATGCCATCACGGTTATCTCTACAGAACGCCAATGCTGGGAGAAGTTCACAGCACTTTCACAAGTGTTTGTATAATATGGACCAACACTGTTACCTAAAGCCAACCTGCCTGCATTGTGCAACTTTACTGAAGAGAAACCCAGGCTTAGTGGCTCTGTGACCTGTGCAGCCTCTCTGAACTGCCTGATGTCCCTTGAAAGAACACCAGGTTGAGGCACGGTCTTTAACAGCCAGCTGTGGCCAGGGCTGTCTCCTTTGTCAGGAGGATTGTGAACAAACCTTAATAGAAACATTTTTCCAGAAAACCTAGACTTTAATTGTGCTAGAGGTACACCTTTCTCTACAGTTTCTGACCTAGCTGCTTAGTGAGCTGTCTATGGTAGTGTTAAAGACAGTAATCATTTAGCTAAACTCTAATTTGTTGTATAATATTTCCTAAGCAAGTTTGTTGGAGATCCTTTAAAACATTGGTCTATTACTCTAGGATTCCCCTACATCATTTTCACAGCTTTATGGTGTTAATTAAATTATTAATGGAAAACAAGCCCAAGAGGAATTTAAACCCATGAAGGAAATTCACCTGCTTATTTCAGATGAAAATTATGCTGATACTGGGTTAAGAGAAAGTAAATAATTTATGTTCAATAATTGCATTCTATATTTATTTTCCACATCACTGAGAAATATTAGAGCTGGAACTCATGTAGTTGCTAATCCTATATATTTGTTCTCTTCCAGGCTTACTCCATGATTCTGGAGCATGGCCACACACTGAGAGTATCCTAGAAGGCACAAATACTTCATCCCTGTCTTCTTCCCCATAAACATAACCTCACCCACATCCACACATGCACCCATGTATGCACACATGCACACACACACTTGAATTTATAAATTTTAGGTGAAATATACTAGTATCTTCATTTTATGACACAAAGATCCAGAGAAATAAAGCTGCTTGTCTAAACTTTTATTGCTTGGTATTAGGAAAGGAGAGATTAGAACTTCTCTCAAATTGTCTGCTGAGTCTGAAACGAGAGTATGTTACTGCTAAAACTTCCATCACAATCAAAGGTGTTGCTTTTTTCTAGGCAAGGTAGAAAGTAGTGATGTGCTTAAGAATACCACTTAAGAACATTTGATGGATGAATAATAACACTAAGAAAAATGGAGTGAGAATATTGGGAACAGGTGATTGATTGTGTTTACCGAGTAACTAGAAGGTGATCAAAGCAATGAAGATTCTGCTTTTTCCAGTTTTTGTGGCATTTGCCCTAAATATAGTTAGTACTTGTTCAATTGCTAATCTGCTTCTACAGGAGGACTGAGTGAGCTTATTTGCAAGCCATTGGTTCTCCTGATCATGGATTTCAATCATTCTTATTAAAATACAGACCAGTATTTGTTTCACTAATTTTCATTTACTTCTTTAAATATTCACCCTTAAGGTCACATTGGCTCATGCTGCATTTCCTTAAAATTTCATATCCACCTTCCTGTTGCTTTTAGCCAGGAAAGACTTCTCAATGCTTTCCAGCCTTCTGCTCTAGTTACCCTGCTTGGGACAACTATTAGTGACCCAGTGAGATCACGATGGAAGGGTAACTGGAATACACTGTAGTCTCCTAGAGTAACCTTGATCATTTGTTTCAGTTATACAAACTGCTTTTGTGTGTGTTTAAGATGATGCTGTGTGGCTCTTAGAGATTAAAGTCATTTCTGTGTCAAGTTCAAAGGTTAATTGGGGTTTCCCATTGGAATAGAAATGGGGTTGCTCTTGTAGAGAATCAGATTAATCCGTAGAGGCTGTTACTGAATCATGAAGGGGAGGGGAAACCTCTCCAGATATGGCTAATATTGAGCAAATTTTGAGAAGCAATGATGGACCACTTCGGGCAACTGTCACCAGAAGAGGTTTCACCAGCAGATGGAATGAAGTCTGAGTAGCCATGAGAGAGGATAAAAAGGAGGTACCTGTACACCCTGGAGCACTTTCTACAAATCACTGTTTCATCCATCTTTGTATTTTCTGAAAACACAGGTGACCCCAGGATCCAGCTGTGCTGTGTTTGGCCTTGGAGGTGTCGGTCTGTCTGTCATCATTGGCTGTAAAACAGCTGGAGCAGCCAGGATCATTGGTGTGGACACCAACAAAGACAAGTTTGCAAAGGCCAAAGAACTGGGTGCAACTGAGTGCATCAACCCTCTAGATTACAACAAACCCATTGAGGAGGTGCTCCAGGAAATGACCGATGGAGGGGTAGACTTTTCCTTTGAAGTGGTCGGTCTGCTTGACACCATGGTAGGTACTGTGGCATGCCTTGAGATCTGTCCTTCTGCCATCTATAATATTTTCTGGACAGCAAAATAGAAATCTGCTGCAGAAAGCTATTTTTGAGTGGTAATCGTCCATCTCATGTTTCCTACTCATTACTTAATTCTGGGTTATGGTAAACTCTCATTTTGTCAGTTCTACAAACTTGTGTCAAGTAATTCTCCTCCTGTAACAGAGGAAAGCTTTCAATGGAGCTCTTTCAGTCAAAACCAATTCATCAAGCAAACTCAAACATTCTGGTCTTATATAGATGACTTACACAGAGATGGAGTTTTCCTTCGATGTCCTTAATATTATATATTTGAAATCAAATATTCCAAAATGCATTTTCAAGTTTCATCATATGGCCAAAAGGAATAATGAATAATTTGGGACCAAGTACTATTTTATTGGCATAAAACATGTAGAGGAGTGACTGTTTTAATAGAATACCATGTTTCAACATAGAGACAGCACAGTGCTGGGCACATAAAAGCACCCACATATGCATATTGGAGTATCTATATTAGAATTCACAGATTCTGCTATACCCCCTAATTTGAAGGCTTGTTTTTAGGCTTTTTTTGTGATCTACAAAACATAATGCATATAACATATTCACCATGGAGCCACCTGCCATGTGTTAAGCACTAAGTTAAGGTTGGCTGGGGGTAATGATAAAAAATAATATTGCTAACTTGACAGTGCTTGTATTTTTGAAATATACATATTACTTTGAAATAGTTGCAAGTACTATTCATTGCTAAAGAATAATTCTCTAGTTACATCTCTCCCAACAAGAGATCTTTAGAATTCTAGAAAATGACCCTAGATACCTAACACATAACCATTACTGAGGTTCTCCAGAAAGCCTTGGCAGAGTTCATTAAAGATAATGGATATGATACCCTGAGAGTGACCCTTTTATCAATCTAGAATTGAGAGGAGATGCCACAGATGATAGAAGATCCATAAAAGGATAGCATCTCCTTTTTGGACAGAGAGTCCTTCCAAGCTGAGGATTCTGGCTTTTCCCAGGGCCATAACTCTTCTGTGATTCACTCTCTGTTTTCCCTATTTGCTCATCTTAAACTGGGATGTCAGTTGACTTAAAGACACAAAGGTTTGATACCCACATATTCTTGGAACATTTTTTTTCCCTAAATGCCAAAAATCAAAAGACCAGTCATCATGAATCTTGGAGGATTCGAAATCATTTTCTACTATTGATGTTTTAAAAAACCCACTTGAAAGATGAAGACTTCCTGGATGTCTACAGATAACAGAATAATGTCAAATCAAATGTAAACTTTGGAAGCAAAACCAACTAATGCATTCCTGTTCTTGATATGAACACCAGAGTAGGGACTTATTAGAACTAGAGCTTGGCAAATGGAAAAGAGAGAACTTTTTGATGTTGACATCATTACATCTTCTACATCAAAATTTCTGGCTCAGAGTGCAAGCTTCAAAATTATACTTAATGGACAAAAGAGATTGTCTGAGAATAATGTGATAAGGAAAACAATATTCTCCTTGGAGAACCAAGACTTTTCAAGCTCACAATGAGACTTACTTCTTTATTAGTTTGTAAGGGAGAATTACACTTGAATTCGTTCATTCACTCTTTTGTTTGCAAAATGTTTTTCACACATTGCTTCATATGACCTAAAACTGTGTATCATCAATAGATGTCAAAAGAAAATCAACTTTAATTATTGTTTTATTCCAGATGTCTGCTCTGATAAGCTGCCATGCAGCATGTGGTGTAAGTGTCATTATAGGGGTGCCTCCTAACGCCCAAAACCTCTCGGTGAATCCCATGTTGCTGTTGGGAGGTCGCGTCTGGAAAGGAGCAATATTTGGTGGTATGTATTTACAACTAAGATCAAGTTCTGTGTGCTTTCTTGTGTGCCAGGGTGGACATGTGGATGGGTTTGGAGGTCAGAGAACATTTGATATCCTTATTTGCCAACCAAAAGTCTTGTTGTTTGAGACAAGGGGTCACAGTGGGCTGAGGGTCACAGTCAGGCTAGACATCCTGGCCAGCAAGTCCCAGGAACCTACCAGTTCCTCTCTCTCCAGATCTGGAATTACAAGCTCCCCCATTACTGAACCAACTGTTTAGTGTTACTGTTTATATATTTAGTTTTGGGTTTTTATTCTGGAGATCAAACTCAGCTTCTGTGACAACATCTCCCCCTGTCCCTGCCCTTTCCCATAAACAGTCCAGACATTGGAAGATATTGAAAAGAACTCTTAAAAATTGTTCCATGGATGCTGACATTCAGCACAGTTGGTGTCTTCTGGTGGAATAGGGGTGGAGAAGGACTAATTTTTCTTTAAGGGGCTGGCCACTGGGAGATTGACCATTGCTCCGGTGAATATACATTGGACTTGGTATATTTTTTCCCTTGGGAGAGGTCACAAGCATTGTGGGCTGAACCAGGGATGACTGGGAAGTGGGTGTGGCCTGTTTCATTATGTGAATGTGATCAGAAGGCATTATGAGAAATTTCCAGATAATAAATAAAAATATTATATCAGAAATCAAAGAAGGAATACATGTATTAACTGAGCTACTTCTCTAGCTTAGAGGGTAAAATTCTTATTTCAGAATTTATTCACTTTAAACAGAAAAGATAAGAAAACAGAATGCAACATGGTTTAAAAACATGAAAATCACTGTTCTCTCTACAGCAAGAACTGAGTCAGGAAATTCCAAGACAGGCTTCTCTGTCCCCACAAACCAGCCAGAGCTTTTCTGCCTGCTTCCTCTTGTGTCTTTGAGAGGCCCCAAAATGCCTCATAGGATGCCGAAAACCCAAGGCAGAGTTTATGCCTATGCTAATTACCTGAATATGGACAGCTCCCTTCCTCTGAGTACAAATAGCCACAATGTAATTTCCCTTGGAAGAACTAATAAGCAGACCTCATTGGCCAGAGGCTTTTTCCTCCCGCCACCTGGTCTGGTCCCGCTGCCGCGCCAGCCCCAAACAATACACTGAGACTCTGTATAAGATATAATTCTGTTGGCCTGGTTACTTGTTTCTTATCCACTAGCTCTGTCTTAATTATTAGCCCATTTCTATGTATTTCCACCTGGTCTTACCAGGGAGAGGCGGCTGGCAGTTCTTCCTTCTCCAGACTCTCCATCTTGGCTCTCCTTACCACTTCCTCTTTCCTCCTTGTCTCCTAGTCTCTCCTATCTTCCTTTCCTATTGGCCAACAGTGCTTTATTCATTAACCAGTATGAGAAACAAATATACAGAATGACATCTCCCATCATTTCCTCTTTTCTGTCTAAATAAAAAGGGTTTTAACCTTAACATAGCAAAATATATAACATAACAGTTATCAAATAAGAATCACACTTAACAATATTTAGTTCATTAATATTTAGCAAGATTAAAAAACTATTCTATCATCTATCCTAGATTTGTGAGTCTAAAGTCCTATATGTAACTTATCCTTAAGCTTAACTAAGGAAAACTATAACCATAACTATCTGTCTTCAACTCCTTCAAAGACCACAGAAGGATAATATATAAACTCTATAAATGACAGAGACATCTTAATTTGTCAGTCACCTGAAGTTCTTCTGTAATCTTCCATCTTCAGGCCATAGGCCATAATGTGTCTGGCAGACTCTTCATCAAAGCAGGAAACTTTAAACTGTCTTCTTGTATTGGCAGTTTGTCAGTCACTTTCCTCTGTGTTCTGCAGAATGTCTGGCAGACTCTTCCATGAAGCAGGAATTTTATAGCAATGTCCATCTTCAATCAGCAGTCACTTTTCTGTAGGTCCTTCATGTCCAGTTTATATAGCATAAAGTCAAACAGTTCAGACAAGAGCAGTATCTAGTCCAAATGGCTGGTCTTGCCATATTGAAAGCAAGCTCCATTATTAGTTTCTTTAATGTCCATCTTCGATCATCCTCTCTGATGTAGGTGGTGTTGCCAGGAGCATTTATGTCAGGTGACATCATGAGAATGTTGGTGCAGGGCAGGAGGAGTTGGAGCCTCTGGACTTCTGCACTTTTAGGACCTTTGGTGCCTTGGGAAGTCTCCTGTCTAACTCCCCGGCCTGCAGTGAGTGCATCTCACAGTGATGCTGCTCTCCTTCCAGGGTATAAGAGTAAAGATGCCGTCCCCAAACTTGTGGCAGACTTTATGGCTAAGAAGTTTCCACTGGAACCATTAATCACCCATGTTTTACCTTTTGAAAAAATAAATGAAGGATTTGAGCTGCTTCGTACAGGAAAGAGGTAAGCTTTAACAATATATTTATAGGGGGCTGGTGGGGGGAAAATATTATTTTAATGACAGGGGAAATGGACAACAGAAAATAAGGAGGGATTGCATAGGAACAAATATGGGGTTCTTGGCTTCTGTCACCTATTCAGGCTCTACACACAGATGTGTGAGTTTGGGCAATTTACAAATCTAAGCCTCAGTTTTCACATTTCTAAAATGGACAAAATATGATGATAGCCTACCTTATACTGCTGCTGTTCAGAATGAAGTTTAAATGAAACAAAGACTAAAAAGTTTCAACAAACTCTGTGGCAAGCAGCAAGAATAAATACCTATTATTGCCCACATTCATTACACTAGGCTTGCAGGCTTTTCCTTATTTAAGAATGCTAACAATGAACCAAAATCTAAATGACAGTCATAGTAAGATGTTCTGTGTGAGTTTAGAGCTGGAGAAAAGGCAAGAGAGATCAGAAAAGGTAGATTGCCCATTTATGGACTTGACTTTGACCACAGGGACGGGCATGGAATAGTTGGGAACCTGGATGGATTTTCACTGAGACTCATGACACATGCTTTATTCACTCACATGGGGACTGTGAGTCATGAGAATGTGGAAACGACATCTTATGTTTCATATTTCAGTATCCGCACTGTCCTGACATTCTGAGACCATAGTGACGCCTACTTCTGACGCCTCCACTCCACTGAATCACAGCACCAGTCACATCACAGCGCTGATTTTGTTCCTCAGAAGAATTGACAATAAAGTACTCATGCAAGCATTCCACGTGAAACTGGATTTTCTATGAAAGTGTTTTCAACCCTAAGCGAGAGCTATCATGAATCAGCTATGGAAATGGTGGGTACCAGCCCTCCTTCTGATTTGAAGGACCTATGCCATCTTTCTTACTGAGCACAGTACATCTTGTGACATCTTGCATGCTTTTCTCTCTGGAATCCACAGTCACAGGAACTCAGTGGAGCAGAGAGATCTTTCTGTGCAGGTACACACAGGATCTGTGAGCTCAGCCTTCCAGCCACACTTTCCACTGTCTGTACTTTATTCCTCATGAAATATGTGAGGATCAGGTAAAAGCGCAGCATGTCAGGGAACATGGAACTGCTATCTTAAATAAGAGCAAGTCAGAAATTCTGACTCAGCACTCCAGCAATAATATGAGATGGATGGGCTGCAAGTTATACATGCGGTGTTTAACAAGCAGGCTGCTATAGGACTAGAGAGCCAGGCCACAGTTCCAAGAATGTAATTCTAGACCTGAAGAAAGATAATTTGACAATTTCTTATGTTCACTTATCAGTCATTGTGTTCCCTATGTTGTTATAACCATACTGAGAATTCCCCTATTTTTTTAAATGTAACAACTTTATACCAATACTTTAAATGCTTGCTGTCAATTATCTAACAATATTCAAGAAGTAGATCATAATAAAAGGAGAAACTGGTGTGATAAGAATGACAACAAAATGGGGGAAGTTTAGCTCAAGTCAAATACTCTTTTTAGGAAACATGTGTGTCCTTGTATAACATGTATGTTGAGTTTGGAGACGTATGTGTACTTGAATGAACAAGTATGTTGAGTTTGGAGACATGTGTGCTCTTATATGAAAATATATGTTGACTTCGAAATATGTGTGCATTTGTAGGGACAGGTATGTGGACTCTTGAGATGGGTGTGCACATGGATGAATATATATGTGGACTTGGCTTGCTCATTTCATTCACTTGGGCCAGGGTCATAAAAGAGTGTGCCTGGCACTCATATACTCATCAACAGAGCCCACTGGTTTCTCACAAGACTAAATCAGAGCAAACTTAGGGAGACAAAAAGAAGTGGTTTCTTCACCTCAGCCTGCTCCTTCAAGTATCCAGCATGTCTGTAACACAGTATTATTTAAGTATCAAAGTGATCAGGCAGATCACTAGATACATAGTCTCTCTCTCTCTCTCTCTCTCTCTCTCTCTCTCTCTCTCTCTCTCTGTGTGTGTGTGTGTGTGTGTGTGTGTGTGTGTGTGGGCCTGCATGTGGAATTGGAGGTCAGTGCTGGGTATACGCATTCACTGACATATGAATATTACTTCTATGTCATTACCACTCATCCCTCACTTCTCAACTCTTCTTGTGCTCCCTTCTCCCAAAATTATGATCCTTCTTTAATTATTGTTGTTACACACACATGAGTATTAGCCTTTCTACTGATGTGATCAGACACCAGGACCAAAAGCACTTGGTGAGGCAAGCATTTTTTTAGCTCACAGTTCCACATCACAGAGGGAAGGCAGGACAGAACCTCAAACAGGGCAGGAACCTGGAGCTGATACACAGACCATGGAGGAATGCTGCTCACTGCCTTGCTCACCATGGCTTTCTCAGTTGACATTTTTATAGCACCCAGGACCACCAGCCCAGGGATGACACCACCTACAAGGGGCTGGAACTTTCCATATTGATCACTAATTAAGAAAATGCACCACAAGACAGTCTTATGGAGGCATATTGTCAATTGAAAGTCCCTCTTCCGAAATGACTCTAGCTTAAGTCAAGCTGACATGCAACTAGCCAACATAAGCATGTATATGTGGAACACACACACAAACACATGCACACACACACACACACATGCACAAACACACACACACACACAAACACACACATACATACACGCACACACACAGGAGTCCAAGAACCTCTTACATCATCGCAGCCACATGCAACTTCTCCATTGGAGCTGGGGATCTGAACTCAAGTCCTTATGCTTGCACAGTTACTACTTTACCAGCTGAGCCCTCCCCACAGCCAATCACCAGCTAATTATCATCTAAATATGGTATTTAAAGAAACTTCTCAGTAACAAACAGATATCAAGCTGCATTAAAGTAATAAAAAAAAAGTGAAACAAGGAGATTCTTAGTTGGTTGTAAAGGTGAATAACAATGTCACCTAGGTTATGCCACATTGCAGGAAAGGAGCCAGGAAGACTCTTGGAAATAACTTTAAAAATGAAGATTTCTTCTGAGCTTCAGAAAAAATGGAAAAGTATGAAAGCTAGAGGGAGGTAAACCCTCATCAGCAGAAAGGAGGAGACAAGTAATGAGAACTAGTAATTAGGTTTGGCAATGTAATTGATACATTTAAATACTCAAACATTTTTCAAATGGAATTGTCTGTACCAAATCCAGAACTAAGAACCAAAGAGACTACTACTAAGTTGACTGACATCTACTCTTTGTTGTTCTTTGAGGTGGGGACAGATATCTCTGGCCTCACTTGAAAATGGAGATGCTCTGACCTATTTAAACCTGTTATGGAACTATTCAAAGTAGAGAGGAATATTTTTACATTAATCCAGAATATGGAAAACTCTGAAGACTAAATCTTCATTACTGTTGGGTTTAAATGGATTAGCAGACAGCATTGTGCCATCATTCTTTTGTGCCTTCCCACAAGTCAAGCTCCTTTCCCAAGAGACATCCCTACAACTACCCATCATCTCCTTACTGTCTTTGCCATGAAGATTTTTATTACCTATTATCCATGTTTATACATAAAAGTTGAATTTGTAAAGATCAAAACTTGAAATATCAAGACAACTGCAAGGAATTAATTGTATGTAACATTTTTTTTCAAGTGCATGGCAGTTTTCTGTTTCCATTTGTAAAATGTACCACACAATAATGGTTACAGAACACAACCGTTTATTGCCTTATGGTGTTGTAGGTCAAGAAATACATTTATCTCTCACCATTCTACACACTAGCTTCAAGATACCATCAGAACTCGTCTGCCAAGCTCTAGCTTCCTGACCTGCACATAGATGCTTTCTCTTCCTACCTTTCTTAGCCTAGGGATCAGTTGTCCTCACACATTTTGTAAGAGTACTGCTCCACTCAGGAGTGCTGGAGTTCCTACTGAAGATCTCAACCTCAAAATCCATCATGCTGCAAATTAGGCATCATCATAAGTATTTAGACAACACACAACCACATTACTATAGCATTCTATGTGAGGAAAACATTGCTATCAAGTTTGCAGTCTATTACAAAATATTAATAGCAACCTGAGTGCCTTGCCTTTGAGTGTCTTTCATGGAAACATGATGCAACTCAATTCTCGCTATGTGGAGAATGGTTTAAACAAGTCATGAAAATGTATATGGATATATATGTATACATATATATCTTCACACATAAATGTATAAATGTATATTTTTCAAACCTAGAATCTACTTGTTAGTTCTGAGTTGGTGTTCACAGTGTGGCTGCATGGGTGGTGAAATAACATTATAGGAGTGACAGACATAGGAGTGTGGGGGACAAGAAAATGTTAAGAGTTTGAAAATATATTGCTTTGAATTGATTATTTGCCAATCTGTGATGTACTCAAAGTGGGAGATTGGGTTCAATAGTTTCAAAAACTGCCTTTGTATAACACTACTAGTTGAATTCTGACACAAATGCAGATTTTACTATAAACAACAAACTCAACCAGATGATGTAGCACATAGCTGTTATTCCAGGACTCAGAAGGTGAAGACAAAAGGGTCCCAGATTTGAGACAATGCTGGACTATATAGCAAGACCCTATCTCACAAAAACAAGAGAGGGAAAAAAGACAGAGGGAAGAAAAAGGAGGGTCAGGAACAACAACAAATCTGCAAAAAATATTTGTTAACATATGTAACGAGTACGGTTTTTCCGCCTGCTGCCACTGGTCTTGTCCTGCCGCCACGCCGCCAGCCCCAAATAATACACAGAGACTCTGTATTTGATACAATACTGTTGGCCCGGTTACTTGTTTCTTATCGGCTAGCTCTGCCTTTAATTATTATCCCATTTCTGCTGATCTATGTATTTCTCTTACCAGGGAGCCGGCGGCATACTGCTTTCTTCAGACTCTCCATCTTGACTCCTCCTTACTACTTCCTATTTCCTCCTCGTCTCCTAGTCCCTCCTATCTTCCTTTCCTATTGGCCAACAGTGCTTTATTATTAACCAGTATGAGAAACATATACAGAATGACATCTCCCATCAAACATATGTGATGGGTAAAGAATTACTCTCTCTAGTATCCACATGTTCCCTTATTTAGGAAAAATTCAATACAATATACAATAACAGAAACTTCCAGAAGAGAAATCTGAGTCTAAGAAGCATATGACATGGTTCTAAGACTTAGCAATGATCAACTACAAAATACGTACAGGGCTATCTCTCTACTAACACTATGTCTCGTGTTCCCCATAGTCATATTAATCTTCGCGGTTCCTGGCAGCCACATAGCAATATTTATTAAAATGTAAAATCATACATGTCTATTACCCCAACAATATTACACTTGGGAAATAAGGCATCTGTGTAAAAAGATAAAAGGACAAAGATCTCCTCTTATAAAGAGGAATCCTTGGCTATTTTAACTAGAAGAATAAAGAATTCTAACTTCATATCTGGAAGTACCCCAATCTACAAACAGAACAAACTGCATCAAGTAGGATGTTTCCCCAACCACACATGGCCAGGTTCAGAATAATGTGTCCTATGATCCAATCTTTGTGACAGTCAATATCAAAAGTAAAAAAATTCCCAGTAATTCCCATGCAAATTTGCATTCCTATTAAGAAAGAGATGTTTAGGGCAGGGTGAGTCCCATAGGGACCTAGTTTGAAAATAGTGAAGGTACTGAAGGGAACTTCCTAAGTGCAACTGTTGGGTTTCATCTGCTACAGTGGGACTTGTGAGTAGAACACTTACCAACACCTCATAAAGAAAGTGCAGAAGAACAAAATGAAAGTTTCAAATGCCAACTGGAATAAATTTGGTACATTGTAACCGCTGTTGTCAGTGGATTCAGTGAATTTCTGTTTTCTTTTTGGATTTGTATTGCTGTTTTTAATCCTTGGGCCAAATAATCATCATAATAATACTAACTGCCCCAGATGTTTAAAATGTCAGAGGTAATTGTCAAAAATATTTTGTCTGTGTATCGTATTACTCAGAATTATAAATCTGTTCTTCTCACTGGATCAATTCAGGAAACTAAGCCTATATAATCTTAGTGGTGTCAGCTCCTGGGTCCCAGAAGGGAAGGCTCTAGGCACTGAGAAGACAGCACCGTGAACATGAAAACACAGGAAAGGGAAGCAGCTTCTGCAGATGCTCCCAGGTGCCCCTTCTACTGATGCTCTGGGACAGGATCAAGGCAACCAGGAAACGCAATTCTACCAAAGATAAAGAGCCCAACATAAAATGTTCATTTAGTGTATGCATTACCATTGCTTTACTTGTTTGTGTGCGCCAAGGTCTAATACACACTGGCCTCTAATTTGCTAATTTCCTGCTTTTCATTCACTAGGACTAAGACTACACTTGTGCCTGACAGTGACACCATCCAGCACTAAGTCTTCCTTGACAGAAAGTTCCAAGCTGACAGAACTAACTTGATATTACTTAACTATCTCCAGCACTGGTATGGCTGTGGACTACTTTAATGCTATCACCAAAAAGCACAACACAATAAAATAGTGACTAAATGCTTGTGACTCTGTGGTTCTGAAAGCCCTAGTGTTAGAAATCCAAAGGTTGGAGACAGTGCCATTTGTAAGATTTGGTAGAATCCAGTGGAAATTACAGTCTGTAGCTGAAACTGAGGCAATCAAAGGCCACCTTAAACAATGACAGAATACTTAAGTACTTACTGTTCTGTTAAGTAATTGCTAAATGATTTGAAAGTGGCAATCACTTTGGAGTGGTTTTGTATCAAGATGCAGTAATGTGGGAGTTGGCAGCTGAAGAAAACAGGTGAAATATTTTGTGTAAGATCACATGAAATGTACCACTTTCTATCTTATTGTAAGTAGGGTATGCATACGGATTTCTTTTATTATTACAGTTTCTTGTTTTTTACTTAGTCACTTATTGGAAAATATGAGGCATTAGGAGAATTTGTCTAATACCCTGAATCACATGCTATATGAAAATACTAGAGTCCTGATCCACAGCCTGGAAGAATTCATCCAAGCAAGCAATTCTTAAGGTATTCACTCTGATAACAAATATTGAGAAATTGCCCTTTCAGTGGAAGCAAAACAGAGAACATGAAAGTCATGCTTTTGGAAGGCTTGGTTCTGATTCACCCCACACCTGGTCTGCACAGTCCCACAGCAGGGACTCTAGCTACCTTCACTGTATCCCTAGCATCAAACTAGACCTCTATAGTCTCAGACTGAGTGTGTTGTTCACTGTTGTGTTAAAGTAAATATCTTGGGATGCCTTGTCTGGGATCTGAGTAGAAGGAGAGGAAAGTGTGGAATAAAGAATTAATGGTTAAAGACAGAGCAGTCCAACACACCTCAGGACTTGGCATTTCTTTTGAGTAGACTCAAGCTTCAAGAAAGCAAACACCAGCAGAGTAACAGTAAAGTGTTGCTTTGCACATAAATAGTTCAAAAGTATTTCCCATTAAATGTTCAAATAAGTGTAAATAATAGAAAAAAGATGGAGCCTGGGGCTCTTCATATTACCATATCACCGTCTCTCCCATAGCTTGGATATATAAGGAATGTAACACTGAATGATGGGTGAAATCCAAGCTGGGGGACTCTGAGCTTTGCGTCTCTATGATAACTTAATCTTTAATTTACTTCCACACCAACTTTCCACATAAATACACTCATTTTAATTGTATACCTCAATGAACCTCGGCCACAATACTATTCATCATCCACAAACAAGACACGGTGTTCCGACCACTCCCTCCTAGAAGTTCCCTTGTAGCCCCTTGTGGTTCATCTGCCTACATAGGCTTCCAATACAATCTAGAGCTGCCTTCTTCTCTCAGGCTGCTTTATGTAATCTATAATTTTGTTGCTTTATTGAACCATATTTGTGTGGGTGTGTGTGTTGAGAGAGACAGAAACAGAGAGAGAGAGAGAGAGAGAAAGGGAGGGAGAACAACTTGAAGGGGTCTGGTCTCTCTTCTCTACATGTGGGTCCCATGGACTTAGCTTGGGTTGTAAATATTGGTAGCAAGCTCTTTTACCCACTGATACAGCTTGCTGAGCCTATTCTATAATTTTACATGAAGCCCTGCTACTCTACCCCACCCTACTGCCTAACCCTGGGTCTTACCTCCATAGCTTTAGTTATGCAGGTTCAACAATAGTTTGACAGTATTACATGAAACTTCTAGAAATAATCATAAGCTCTCCACTATACAACAATATTTTTCAGATATGAAGTGTTTACTAGATTTTTTTCTAGATGGAAGCCCACTGTATATATTTAAAAAAAAATTATACCTGCCTCAGAGAATGTGCATGTCATTTGCAATAATCACTGTAAGTACTCCACACATGTTTTCATTGTTTATTTAAAAAAAAAGATAGCAAGGCCAATTTCTAATGTAATTGAACCACTTTGACTTTTATCAGCGCGGGATGTGAACTCCAGCCTCATACCTCAGCAAATCTCAATTACGTCATCTATTAGAAAGGCGAATTTGTGAGAGGGAGGTCCGGCCACAGCTGGGCACAGCATCAGAAGGAGGTTTGAGCTACAGGCTTGAGCAACACAAGTGAGCAGCCCAAATCCCAGCCCAGAAGCAGTGTCACAGAAAGGACCGAGCTTTAGGCCCACAGAAGTGTAAAGAGAGCCACGAAGCTCAGATCCAGGAGCAGCATCAGAGCCCATACGCAGAATCAGAGGATGGCCTGAGCTTCAGGCCTGGGGCAGTGTCAAGAGAGCCATGAGCCTCAAAACCATGAGCAGTGTCAGAGGGAGGTCCTGGTCTCAACCCCCGGAGTGAGGAGTGATCACCGGGTGAAGCGAAAGCAGTGCATTTTAGCAGTAGCTTCCAGAAACTACCACAATAAGTTCTTATGGGAAAGATCACCTATGTCCCAGCCAGCATCCACTGCCATTTCTCGGTGGGAGATACATTGACTCAGCCCATCTACACCTGCAACCGGAGGAGAATCCACCTGAGCTGTAGCCCCACCCGTGCAACAAGGAGTGACAAACTGAGCCTGGGGCCCACTTCCACCAGGAGGATCGTTCTCCAGAAGCTCTGCTCTACTTGTCTCTGGAGGAGCAGTCAACACAGCCACAGCTCCCAACTTTACCAATTGCAGAAAGAGAACCCCTGAATTAGAAGCTCCACTTATAATGATTCGAGGAAGAGATGGGTAAACAAAAAGGTAAGAACACGCTCAACAATATAAAGAACAATATGGCACCACTAGGAACTAGTGTTGCTACAACAGTAAGACCGGAACATTTCAACACAGATGAAGTAGAAGAAAATGACTTTAAAAATAACTTTATGAAGATTATTGGGGCCCTTAAAGAGGAAATGAAAATTTCTCTTGAGGAAATGGAAGCACAGACAAACAATAAAATTGGAAGATGTCAACAAATCCCTTAAAGAAAACTAAGAACAAGCAATCAAACAAATGAAGGAAAGGATTCAAGACATGAAATCTGAAGTAGAGGCAATAACGAAAACACAAACTGAGGGAATTCAAGAAATGGAAAACTTGGGTAAATGATCAGAAACCACAAATGCAAGCATAAACAAGAGACTACAAGAGATGGAAGAGAGGATTTCAGGCTTTGAGGATAACTTGGAGGAAATAAATTCATCTTTCAAGGAAAAATTAAAATACAACAAATCTTCAATAGAAATCATGCAGGAAATCTGGAACACCATGAACAGATCTACCTTAATAAATTATAATAGGAATAGAAGGAGAAGTCTAATTCAAAGGCACAGAAAATATATTCAATAAAATCATAGAAGAAAACTTCCCCAACCTAAAGAAAGGGATGCCAGTGAAAATAAAAGAGGCTTACAGAACACCAAATAGACTATACAGAAAAAGTCCCCTAATCACATAATAATCAAAACAATACAGAATGAAAGAATACGAAGAGCTTCAAAGGAGAAGGGCCAGCTAAGGTATAAAGGCAGACCTATCAGAATTACACCAGACTTCTCAATGGAAGCAATGAAAATCACGAGGTCCTGTTCAGAGGTTATGCAGACACTAAGAGACCACGGATGCCAGCTCAGACAACTTTATCCAGCAAAGGTTTTGATTACCATGGACAGAAAAAACAAGATATTCCCTGATAAAACCAAATTTAAACAATACCTATCCACAAACCCAGCACTACTGAGTGTAAGGAGTAAGGCTTTTCCTCCCGCTGCCGCGCCAGCCCCAAGTACACACAGAGACTCTGTATTAGATATAATTCTGTTGGCCAGTTACTTGTTTCTCATCAGCTACCAATGTCTTAACTATTAACCCGTTTCTATTAATCTAAGTATTTCCACGTGGTCTCATCTTACCAGGGAGGAGACCCAGACCTCTGTTCTCTCCAGTATCTCCATCCTGACTCCTCCTTACTACTTCCTCTTTCCTTCTTGTCTCCTAGTCCCTCCTGTCTTCCTTTCCTATTGGCCAACAGTGCTTTATTCATTAACCAGTATAAGAAACATATACAGAATGACATCTCCCATCATCTCCTCTTTTCTGTCTAAATAAAAAGAAGGATTTTAACCTTAACATAACAAAATATATAACACAACAGTTATCAAGTTAGAATCACAGTTAACAATATTTAGTCCATTAACATTTAGCAAGATTAAAAGAAACTATTCTATCATCTATCCTATATATGTGAGTCTAAAGTCCTATATGTAACTTATCCTTAAGCTTAACTAAGGAAAACTATAACCATAACTATCTGTCTTCAACTCCTTCAAAGATCACAGAAGGATAGTATATAAACTCTAGAAATGACAGTGACATCTTGCCTCGTCAGTCACCTGAAGTTCTTCTGTAATCTTCCACCTTCAGGCCATAGGCCATGGTATTCTAGCAGACTCTTCAGCAAAGTAGGAAACTTTAAACTATCTTCTTGTATTGGCAGTTTGTCAGTCACTTTTCTCTGTGTCCTGCAGACTGTCTGACAGACTCTTCCATGAAGCAGGAACGCTGTAGCAATGTCCATTTTGAATCAGCGGTCACTTTTCTGTGGGTCCTGCATGTCCAGTTTATACAGCATAAAGGCAAACAGTCCAGACAAGAGCAGTATCTTGTCCAAATGGCTAGTCTTGCCAAATTGGAAGTAAACTTCATAATGCGTTTCTTCGATGTCCATCTTCCTTTCTGACGTAGGTGGTGTTACCAGGTTCATTTATGTCTCACTGTCAAGAAAACCCCTAAACTATTTTAAATGCCATATTCTGTAGGTCTTTGAAAGTTTTGAAGAATGCCTATCCATCCCAAATACATCTTGAAAATCTAAGTAACTGAACTCTAAGATTTGACTATCATAGGTAAATATCTAATATCTATACTAATTTATACATTGCATTTCTAAATGAGCTTTATAAACACAATACCTAAACAAGAGGAGAAATATACATATCACAAAATTGATCTTAGATTTGTATCAATAAATGAAAATCCATTCCAACACAAAGTATTCATATCTATACCATAATTCCCTTTTTACCTTTGAAAAGAATTGGCTGTGATCATTAACCATATATAACCAAGCCCACTTAAATGAAAACAAACATTTATAAACACTATTTGTGAATTTGGGCATTTTTCTTTCCAAACTGCTTCCTGCTGGTAGAGGGCACTGTTTTGAAGATCCAAAGTAGATGCAGAAATCCTGGCTGTAGCCTTGTTCAAGCTGTTTGAATGTTGGATCACCAGCAACTCTGTTTCATGGGGCCTGGCTTGATCAAACCACATTAGTCTGGAAGGAATCCACATCTTTTTATTATCAGTGGAAACAAAAATAGAAATCCTTTTCCCCAGTAACTTGTCCTTAGAATTAAATTTGGAAGTCAAAGCATTTTTAAAATATATAAATTGAATTGATCTAGCAGCAGCATTTGTTTTAATAGTTGTTATTTCCTCAGCAGTCAAAAGGTACAAAGACAATATAATACTGTACAATATCCAGATTCTCTCCATCTTTACATGGCTTTTATATTACTCTTATTTCTTTTACTTGTATTTTTTCATTTTTTGAGACAGGGTTTCTCTGTCTAACTCTTATCTGTCCTGGAATTTACTTTGCATACCTGGTTTACTTGGAAATCACAGAGGTCTGCTAGCCTCTGTCTCCTGAGTGCTGGGATAAAAGGTGTGTGCCACACCCAACTACTTGCTGTATTTTCAAAACCATTTTATTCCTTTTCTTTCCCATTTAAAGCCTACATATATTTTAGAACACACTGTAAACCTTTATTGGTTTTCTTAATATGAATCTGTCTTTACTGTAAATCTTTATCTTTTTTTGGTCATGAGTCTTTTATCTGGTAAACAACAACATTGCTAAAATGAAAGTCATAGCTGTATTAGCTGCAGCCGCTGTCTAGCCAAGATGGTGGCAGGTAACTTTACTGCCAGCAGTGAGAGCTGTGCTCACTGCCTTGGTTTGCGCTGCCATCCAGCAGCATATTGCCGACTTGGAGATGTGGTCAGTGGCATTGCCAGCTCTGATACATACCAATAAATTGTTAGCAGTGTTTTTTTAAAGCTGTGTGTTTTTTTGCCGCTTATGCTGAGTCAGGAAATCTCTCTTAAAGGAGCTGTGCAAATATCTGCTTGTCTCTCGCAAATCAGAGTCCAACCCAGAAAAATGCTGCTACCAAGAAACCTTGCTTGTCTCTGTTCTTTTGTGTGTAAAACCCTTTTTTTTTTAAGCTTTTGTTAAAGTTTAAGTGGAAGTTCTTATTAGCCACGTGGGCGCCATAAGTAAGGGGTATTGTTTTTCCTCCCGCCGCTGGTCTTGTCCTGCCACCGTGCGAGCCACAATTAACACACAGAGACTCTGTATTAGATATAATGCTGTTGGCCAGGTACTAGTTTCTTATCGGCTAGCTGTGTCTTAATTATTAACCCATTACTGTTAATCTACGTATTTGCACATGTTTTCATCTTTCCGGGGGAATGGGCTGGTCTCTCCATCTTGAATCCTCCTGCCTACTTCCTCTTTCCTCCTTGTCTCCTAGTTCCTCCTCTCTTGCTTTCCTATTGGTCAACAGTGATTTATTCATTAACCAGTATGAGAAACATATTTAGAGAATGACATCTCCCATCCCTCCACTGTTGGTGGGAGTGCAAATTTGTACAGGGATTTTGGAGATCAGTATGGCGGTTCCTCAGAAAAATGGGAATTGGTTTACCACAGGACCCAGCAACCTCCTCTTAGGCATTTTTCCAAATGATTCACATCCATGCAACAAAGACATCTGTTCAACAACATTCATAGCAGCATTATTTGTGATAGCAAGAACCTGGAAGCAACCTAGATGCCCCTCAATTGAAGAATGGATAAAGAAGATGAGGCACATCTACACAATGGAATACTACTCTGCAGAAAAATTAATGGAATCTTGAAATTTGCAGGCAAGTGGATGGCACTTTAAGAAACTATCCTGAATGAGGTAACCCAGTCACAAAAAGAGGAACATGGTATGTACTCACTCATGTATGGATTTTAGACCTAGATCAAATGATCACCAGCCTATAATTCACACTGACAGAGGAACTAGGATACAAGGTGTATTCTAAGAGATTCATATAAAGTCCCTCACAGAAGGGTGAAGGGACAAGTCCCCCAGAGCACAGGGGAAGTGCCCCCCCCACTGAGTTGAACTAGAACCCAGATGCAGACGGAGAGGAGAAGACCAGGTTGCAGAAACACATAAAGACAGCTGACCTGAACAAGGAGGAGCTAACGGGCCCCCAGAATGATAGCTGGGAATCCAGCATGGGTCTAACTCAGGCCCCTTGAATATGGTTCTTAGCCAGAAGGACTGAGCAGTGTAGGGGTCCACAGACAGTGGCGCCAGGATGTATCCCTGGTGCACAAAAGGACCTGGTGAACACATCCCCTATGAAGGGATACTGCCTTAACCTAGAGACAAAAGAGAAGTCCTAGTCCCTACTTCCAATGACCTGAATGATCTACATGACCCCAACTGGATGGCATTGCCCTACATGTGGAATTGGGGTGGGGGGATGGGAGGGAAGGGTGGTCATGTTGCATGTGAGAGGGCAGAGAAGATAAAAGGGAGGGAGGGGGAAGAGAGAGGGAACTGGGATTGACATGTAAAAAAATATGAAACATTCACCCAACAAAGACAAAAGCAGATATCAATATCTAGAATTACATTTATTCCAGATGCCTAGATACCAGACCAGAAAAATAATCATTAACACCCAAGACAATATATCTCTACCAATACCAGCATCCCTGCTACAGTGGGCCATAAAATGCAATATAGCTATAACAAAGGGAAAACACTACAAAATATCTATTATGTGTATTCCCAAGGACCTGAAAAATGCAAATCAAAACTATATTGAGATTTTATCTTAACGCAGTCAGAATTGTTAAGATCCATATAATAATGAGAGCTCATAATGAGTGGATATAGGCAAAAGGGGACACTCATCCATTGCTAGTGGGAGACAAATTTGGGATAGCTACTATACAAATTAGGGTAGCAATTATTCAGGAAGCTTAAATTGCTCATGATCCAGAATACTCCTCTTGGCCATACAAAGGCCTCTACATCCTACTACTGAGACACTTACTCAAACATAGTCATTGCTGCTCTATTCATAATTGGCAGAAATTGTAAACAACCTAGATGTCCAAAAAGGGATTGGTGTTAAAATAAAATGTGGTATATTTCATTGGAATATTACTCAGCTGTTCAAATCAACAAAATCATGAAATTTTCAGTTAAATGAATGGATTTAGAAGAAAATAACCCTGAGGGGAGTTAACCCAGCCCCAGATAAACAAGTGTTGTATGTATCAGCTTATATGTAAATGTTATCTTTCAAGTATTTGACAACCATGACATTATTCATATAACTCCAGAGTATAGCGATGGAGCAAGGAACTGGGGCAAGGATGGATCTCACTGTAAAAGAGAAATGGAAGAGATACCTTAGGAAGGGGAGGGGAGGGAAATAATGGAATTGAAAAAAAAAATCAAATGGAGGAGGCAAAGGAAAGTGAGGGCATAGAGGGACCATGGGAGGAACAGCTAAAACTATGAGCTATTTGAGAGGTCATTCGGAACACCAATATAGTGGAAGCTTCTTAAAATATGCACATTTATGAAAAGAATCTAAATGGAATCACCAAAAACAAGTTGGAAAGACAAAGCCCCTAGTAGACACCTCTCAGCACAAAATAAAATCACAAGAAGAAGAATGAAATTGGGTCAGGGATGATAAAGAATTTAGGTTAAGGGAAGGAATAGTGGAATAGTGGAAGGAATAAATAACACTGATAACTTAAAAAAAAAAAAGTCTTATGCTATAGAAGCACAACACACACACACAAACACACACACACACAAGAACACATATATTGGAGTTGCCAACAACAGAACTACATGACTTTAATAGAAACATAAGCTATCATATAAAAAGCTGAATGCCAAAAAAAACAAAAGAAAAGAAATTTGAAAAGAAGAAGCCAAACTGTCACTAATTGCTGATATGATTTTTATGCATAAATGACCCCAAAATTCTACCAGAAAACTCCTACAGCTGATAAACACCTTCAATATAGCAAGATACATGGTTAACTCAAAAAATCAGTAGCCCCCCTATATTCAGATGACAAATGGGCTGAGAAGGAAATCAGAGAAATATCACCCTTTCTAATAGCCCCAAACAATATAAAATATCTTGGGGTAATTCTAAACAAACAAACAAAACACCTGTATGACAACTTCAAGTCTTTCAAGAAAGAAATTAAAGAAGATATCAGAAAATGGAAAGATTTCCCACGTGCTTGAATAGGTAGGATCAACATAGCAAAATGGCAATCATATCAAAAGTAATCTACAGATTCAATGAAATTCCCATCAAAATTCCAGTACAACTTCACAGACCTTAAAAGAGCAAATTACTTCATCTGGGAAAAAACAAAAACAAAAACAAAAAAATCAGGATAGCAAAAACAAAACAAAACAAAACAAAAAACAAAAACAAAAACAGAAAACACCACCAACAAAAACACTATACACTAAAGGATCATCTGGGGCATCACCATCCCTCACCATCCTGACTTTAAGGTCTACTATAGGGCTATACTAATGGGTATTGGCATAAAAGCAGACAGGTAGACCGATGGAATAAAATCTAAGAACCAGATATCAACTCACACACCTATGAACACCTAATTTTTACTAAGAATCTAAAACTATAAAATGGAAAAAAAGAAAATATGGTGCTGGTATAACTGGCTGTCAACTTGTAGATGAATGTGAATAGATCCATATCTATTGCCATGCACAGAACTCAAGTCCAAATGGATCACAGACCTCAATATAAATCCATCCACACTGAATCTCATAGAAGAGAAAGTGGGAAATACATTGGAATGCATGGGCACAGGAAACCAATTCCTAAAGACAACATCAGTAGCACAGACTCTGAGAGCAGCAGTTAATAAATGGGACCTTCTGAAACTGAGATGCTTCTGGAAAGTAAAGAACACAGTCAACAAAACAAAAATGGCTTCCTACCACAGGGGAAAAGATCTTCACCAATCCCACATCTGATAGAGGGCTGATCTCCAAAATATACAAAGAAGTCAAGAAACTAGAAATCAAAACGCCAAATAATCCAATTTAAAAAATGGGGTACAGATCTAAATAGAGAATTCTCAATAGCACAATCTCAAATGGCAGAAAGACATTTAAGGAAATGTGGATCATCGCTAGTCACCAGGGAAATGCAAATCAAAACTACTCTGAGATTCCATCTTACACCAATCAGAATGGATAAAATAAAAAACACCAATGACAGATTATGCTTGAGAGGATGTGGTGAAAGGGGAACATTCCTCCATTGCTGCTGAAAAAATTAGACCCTGCAATACTATTGTTGGGCATATACCTGAAGGAGGCACATTATGTGTAACTAGGCTGGCAGGAAACTGCTCGTAACAGACATTTGCTCAACTATGTTCATAGCAACATTATTTGTAATAGCCAGATCTTGGAAACAGCCTAGGTGCCCCTCAACTGAAGAATGGATAAAAAAAATTTACACAATATAGTACTACTCAGGGATAAGAAACAATGACATCCTAAATTCTCAGGCAAATGGGCAGAACTAGAAAGAAACCATCCTAAGCGAGGTAACCCTAAAACAAAAATACAAATATAGTATGTACTCACTCATAAATGGATACCTGACACAAAGCAAAAGATACCCAGCATACAAAACATAGCTCCAGAGCAACTTAAAACCTCTTCCAGAAACAGATGGAAACAGATGCAGAAATCCACAACTAAACAATGGGCCAAGCTCCTGGAGTACAATCAAAGTGAGAAAGGAGCAAAAATATGAACAAAGCAGTCAAGAACATGGTGTGGAAAATCCACAGAATCAGCTGACCCATGCCAATGAGACATCAATGACTCAAATCTCAGAAATGAGGAGCCAGCATAAGACAGAACTAGACTCCCTTACTACAGGTAACAACAATGGTGTGACTCAGACAATATATGAGGCCACTGGCAGTGGGTACAAGACCTAACATTAATGCAAACTTTCATAATAGAGGTCATTCTACATGGAGAGATACCTTGCCTAGCCTAGACACAGGAGTGTGGGAATGAAGTGGTGACTTGGTCCTGCCTGAACTGGATGATGGGACTGACTTAGTAGACTCCGTATGTGGGTCCTTACCCTTTCCTTCGACCATATAGGAGGAGGAGGTAATGGAGGGATTGGGAGGAAAGGAGGAAGGAGGATGGGATTGGCATGTAAGAAATAAATTAATATAAAAAGTCAAAGAAAAGAGAAAGGCAACTTCATACCCTCACCACATCACAGTGACATCATCTGTCAGAAGGGCATCCTTAGTCTTCCTGACCAATTGTTTTCATTTCATCTAAGTAAACTCCAACTTTCTGAGAGGGGAATTTCTCATGTTGGTGCCAAACACAGGCACTGAATAATTTAATATAAACTTTGTTGATAGCATTAGGTTTTTCTCGGTTTGAATTTTATAATCATGCATGGAAATTAGATTTTTACAAATCTACTTTCATCTATAAGAATAGTAATATGCATCTTCCCTCCGTTTTATTATGTGTTATATGCATTCTGTGTTGAATTACGTCAACACTTGAAAACTAAATAGGCTTTGCGTTCCCCATGTGGACTCTACTAGGTCATAAATAAATTCTTTTGTGTGTTGTCCAGCATGAGTTGTCAGTGCTTCATTAAAGATTTTTGTTTCTATGTACAAAATCTTCAGGTTTCCTCTCAAGTATCTGAGTCATCTCAGCTATCAATACTGATAGTACCAAATAAATTGGGAGTTACAAATAACACTGTTTTCTGAAATTGATAAAATGGGTTTATTTTTCTTTGAGATTTTTCTAGAATTATAAACCTAACACCTTGGCAAGTAATTGACTTTGTATGAATCTTGACATAAAATTTAATGTTTTAATTAGACACAGAGTTCATCAGATTTTGTTTTGTGTTGGTTCACCTGGACCATATACCAACCTTTAGAATCAAGATTTTCTTTCTTCATTTAATCCGCCAAATTCATCAGTATAAAGTTGTTTGTAAATGATACTGGTGTTTTAACATCTCTGGTGCATGTACGTATGGTTCCCTTACTTTGGTTCCAGGATGGATGTTGTTATTTAGTGTTTAATAAACAGGACTGACTAGTGAGTGATTTTCCATTAGAATGATCTTCCATGCCCATCTTACCCCTGCCAGAATGGCTAAAAATAGAAACACCAGTGATGACTTATGTTGAAGAGGATGTGGAGAAAGTAGAACACTCCTCCACTGCTGGTGGGAGTGCAAACTCATACAGCCATTTTGGAGATCAGTATGGCGGTTCCTCAGGAAAATGGGAATTAGTTTACCACAGGACCTGGCAATCCCTCTCTTAGGCATATACCCAAAAGATTCACATCCATGCAACAAAGACATCTGTTCAACTATGTTCATAGCAGCACTATTTGTAATAGCAAGAACCTGGAAGCAACCTAGATGCCCCTCAATTGAAGAATGGATAATGAAGATGTGGCACATCTACACAATGGAATACTACTCTGCAGAAAAAAAATAATAGTATCTTGAAATTCGCAGGCAAGTGGATGGCTCTTGAAGAAACCATCCTGAATGAGGTAACCCAGTCACAAAAAAGAGAAACACAGTATGGACTCACTCATATATGGATTTTAGACCTAGAGCAAAGGATCACCAGCCTATAATTCACATCACCAGAGGAACTAGGATACAAGGTGTATTCTAAGAGATTCATATAAAGTCCCTCACAGAACTGGGAAGGGACAAGTCCTCCAGAGCCCAGGTGAAGTGGGGGGGGGGGACAGTGAATGGAGAGAGAAGTAGGAGAAAATGAGGGGAAGGATAGGAAAACATGTGGGACCAGGAAGATTGAGCCTGGTTAGGAATAGAAGATAGGAAAGAGGGAGAGAGAGACAGAGGCAGAGAGAGAGAGAACATAAAAGAGGAAGCCAATATTGGTTTGAAGTTAAAACTGAACACAAAGAAAGGTCGAGAGAACTACAAGACTGCTCCCAACTAAAAATCTCAGCTTCCGTGGAAAGGCTATCATAAATGCCGTTCCCGGAGAGTGAGATCAACAACTAACTTATCCATGGAGCCCTCAACTAATGCCTGTTGAAAATAGGAGCAAACACCCATACATAAACACTGAGTTGAACTAGAACCCAGAAGCACATGGAGAGCACAAGACCAGGCGGCAGAAACACATCCAGACAGCTTACCTGAACAAGGAGGAGCTAATGGCCACTAGACTGACAGCTGGGAAGCCAGCATGGGACTGACTCAGGCCCCCTGAATATGGGTCTCAGCCAGAAGGACTGAGCAGTCTAAGAGACCTCAGACAGTGGAGCCAGGCTGTATCCCTGGTGCACAAAAGGACTTAGGAACATATCCCCCATGGAGGGATAACTGCCTTAATCTAGAGACAGGAGAGAAGCCCTAGTCCCTACTTCACAGGACCTGTCAGATCTACATGACCCCAACTGGATGGCATTCCCCTACATATGGAATTGGGGTGGGGGGATGGGAGGGTAGGGTATTTAGAGTGCATGTGAGAGGGCAGAGAGGGTAAAAGGGAGGGAAGGAGAGAAGGAGGGCTGGGGGGAGTGAGGGAGGGAAGGAGGGAGAGGGAACTGGGATGGACATGTAAAATAATAAACTAAATTAAAAAAAATGTTTGACTCCAAAATTTAAGTTGAAGGACAAGTTACTGAGGAAAAGGATTTCTATTTTTGTTTCCACAGAAAATGAAAAGATGTGGATTCCTTCCAGACTAATGTGGTTTGATCACGCCAGACTGCCTGAAGCAGAGTACAAGCTAATCCTACATTCAAAACAGCTGGACAAAACAGCCCTACAGACTACAGCCAGGATATCTGAATCTTCTTCGAATCCCCCCAAGACAGTGCCCCTTACCAGCAGCAAGTAGTTTGGAAAGAACGACGCCCAAATTCCCAAATATTGTGTATAAATGTTTGTTTTCATTTAATTGGACTTTGTTATATAAAATTAAATAAAATAAAAAAAATTGAGGGCTGAAAAAAAAAAAGAATGATCTTCCATGGGAATCATCTATGCTTTTATTGATTTCTTTATTTCCTCTGTTTGTTACTGTGGATTCACTTTTTTTACATATATTACACTCTGGTGCAATTATATTTTTATTAGACCAATAAACTCCCTTAAACATCTTTACATAGATGAACAAGAATTCTGCATCCTACACAAGTACATCACAATTTACACAATTAAACAAATGAAACATATAATTGTATGATTGAATAAATACTCCACAGAACACACACACATAGTTAAGTTACTAAATGTAACTTCTGAGTCCATATAATGTTACTTGTAAGTATGTTTTTGGAAATATTTGCTATCAAAAACCAAATGATATTGTCTTACCTGAAGGTGACAGAACTAGACATCAAACCCAAACTGGACACCTGATCCACTTGAATGACAGACTCTAATAAAAAGAATTACCACCAAAGCTCATTCAGAGGTGAGGAGAGGAAGGAGGCAAGGATGAGGGAGACAGGGAGGGAGGCAAGGAGAAAGGGAGGAAGGCAGGGAGGGAAGATGAATTGTCCTTAAGACCAGTTGGTCAAAACTCAGGGTCCAACATCCTTCAATGTTCTAGTGATCTATCTGCCTACTGTGTCCACAACATAAAACTCTCCTCAACACCAGCCTGCCCACAGTTCTGTTCTTTAAGCCTTAGAAAAGGCATTAGTGAATCCCAATACTTCTTTTTACCTCATCTGTAAAATTGGTTGAGAAAACCTTCTTTGTAATGTTGTTCTTAAGGTCAGGTAATAATGTAGGAAGAACTCCCAGTAGAGGTTTGGGAGCACAATAGATACTCATAGCTTCCTACAAACTGTGCTTCATAGCTAAACCATGTGTTTCCATTACAGTAATTTAATGGGATTCTCATAGTTGTTGGGCCTTCAACCTAGTGGGAGGCATGGCTACTATACAGACCGTGATATCCCACAAATGACTCAGATTCCATCTGGAGCCTATTCTGACTTACAAGACATTAGAATTCAAGCTTGCTTGCTCCAGTCTCATTGAGAGCCATGGAAAAGTTCTGACTAAGCCCATGAGATAGAGTATATTATCTCTCTAATGAGCTACTGATGCCAGATGTAGGCACATAGGGTTAGGGAATAAAGCTGCTTGCTGCTAGAAGCAACCACATGATAGATTGCTCCTTGATTCAAGCACAGTGCAGGGAGGTAGTCAGTTGATAACGTTGCTCTTTGTTCTGCTCTGCCTCTAGTTTGTATATAAGCAAGGTCTACATTAAAGTCGGGACTATCTGGTATGCTGAAATGCATGGACCCTGCAGTACTACCGAATCGATCCTGTGTTTCTATCTGTTTCTTTTATCTGACTTTTATCAATCCTCATGCCCCTACTCAGGTAACCCAGATGACTCATTGGAGCATGCTCAGACAACAGACCATTGTAAACAAATATGGGTTGGGAGGGTGATAGCCATTCTCTGGAAAAGGTTAGATCATGTGAACTCTAGTTGAATTTCCACACCTGAATAATTAAAATTGCACACAGAAACCATTATTGTTTCTCTGACAACCCTAGAAAAGTGGTCATATGCTTATGGATATGTGTTACCTACCTATGTTCATATAACAAGTGGTATGTACTATGTCCTGCTAACATTGATAGGATACTTGATATTCAATAGACATCAAATGCATGTTCTAGTTTCCAAGCCCATGACATTAAACAAAGCACAATGGACATGTCTTAAGTGACTTTTGGCTTATTTGCCAAAGCAATCATTCTTTAGATGACTCGAGTTCATGCCCTCTACAAGCTTGCTCTGAGTCCTCATTCATAACCAGGCTTTCTATCCTACCAATTACTACATAGCTGATAAGCACATATGATGGGAGATGTCATTCTATAAATATGTTTCTCATACTGGTTAATGAATGAAGCACTGTTGGCCAATAGGAAAGCAAGATAGGCGGGAGTAGGAGGCAAGGAGGATTCGAAGAAGTAGCAGGGAGGAGTCAACATGGAGAGACTGGGGAGAGCAGAACCACTGACCCACTCTCCAGTAAGATTAGACAACATGGAAATACTTAGATTAATAGAAATGGGTTAATAATTAAGACAGAGCTAGCCAATAAGAAACTACTACCTGGCCTACAGCTTTATATCAAATAAATGGTCTCAGTGTGTTAATTGGGGCTAGCACAGCAATGGACCCAGGCCGGCAGGAAATACCTTACTCGTAACACACATACTCCTATGTATCTTTCTCCTCCAGTATACTGTGAGTTTTTTTTTCATGCTAGAAGGAATAGGGCATGTTGCAGCTGTCTCTTGGCAGGACAGTGGTCCATCTCGTACTCATGAATGCAACCTCCATGCCTGCCACAGGCTCTTGTTCAGTGGTAACCATGATTGTGTGCTGCAGAGATACCAGGGGCCTCAGCATCTTGGCTGTGCCTGGGGTGCTTTCTTTGAAGAGGAATGGAGCCAAAATCTTCCTCTCTGAAGCTCTAACCATGTGTTCATTCTGTCCTACACCATGCTCTCTTCTTACTAAGCACCATGTGGACATTACGTTACAGCTTCATTGAGGCAAAGGAAAACAGAGCTCTAACCTGACTGAGAAAAGGAAAAAGTGGATGGAGAAAGGTGGAGATTGAAGAGAAAGAAATTGTTTAACCTAATGAAAACAAAATATTCTCAAAAGCACATCCCCAGAGCAAAGTTTCCTTGATAGACCAGCGAACTTTGTTTCTACTTAACTTGCAACAAGAATAAACAGATGGGAGTGTCATACAGAGTCAGATTAATGTGCAATCAGCTGACATCACAGCTAACAAAATTTGTGTACAAACTTGGCCTGGCACACTGGAAGAGGGAGGAAGCCTACAGGGACCCATCAATCTACAGACAGCAGCAAGGACAGACAGCATGAGCACAGCTGGAAAAGTAAGAAAAACATCTTACTGTTAGAAATATATTCTCCTTAATATGCAAAACTTAGAAATAGCATGCACTGAAATACAATGTGAAACTATTTTACAGTACAGCATATGCACTGGGCTACAGTGCAAATAGACTGCTACAAAATATATTTCACAAGAGTGCATAGAATCCAGGTCTGGGGACATCTTCACTTCCTCTTTAACTTTGCCGTAGGGGGAATTTATTCTCAGCCAACTGTGACTATTTTGTTAGGAAGTTTTAAAAAGATCTATTATGGAAAGTTTCTGTTTGTATCAAGATACTAATAGTGTGCTAGTCTTTATAATCCTATATTTTTAGATGAAAACAGCAAAAGTAAGTCTGACCAGAGTATCATAACAGGGTTAGGGTTGACTCAGGGAACTTAGTGAAACAGTCCATGTAAACTTTAGATAAATTTCTGACAAAAAAATGGATTGGTTTCAAAGCATTAGGATCGCCTACAATAAGATTACATAACTATGCAATTTGGATTTGGAAGGCTCACAAAATTTCTAGAAATTCTATACAACAGTCCCTAGCCCTAAGAAAAACTGTCAAAACTATGAATACATACATATGGTACTAAGTTTCCACAAGCTACAGTACTTTGTTCAATGTGTGTTTAGTATCAGGACACACATGCACTCATCATTAATACTGATTTGTGATGTCTCATTCCTTAATTATAAAACCATATGTGCTATATATAAAAAACCATATGTGCTATATATAAAACCATATGGCACAGGTGCCATTTTAGGAGTGGGTAAACTTCCAAAAGCTCACAGTGAGAACTGGGTGTAGGAATGTGCTGAGGCTTCTGCATACACAGTGTGGCGCCATTCATATTGAAATGATGGGTTGAGAGTCACAGAAGGGACCAGGCGTCAGTATTTTTATCTGATTCATATCATGGTTATGAATAAGATTGCTTATTATATCTCAAGGAAATGTAGTTAGGACAAAAGAATGACTGACAAAGTTAAGTGGAAACCAATTATATCAACCAAACAAGAATTGAGGGGTCAGGGAATCCCAGGCTCTCAGGTACAAGGTCAATAACAGCACTGTGGTGATCAGTGGTTTGTTTTTATATTGCCTAGAACAGCAAAATAATATTATAGCCAGGTATATTAGAACATCTCTGAAATCATAAACCTTTCTGTTCCAAGTTCAAGGTTGGGCTGGGTTGATTATTAGACTATTGTCTCACAAAGTCAAAGGCTACAGGGTAAATCTGTGAATGAGTACTTGCCTGAATGCACAAAATTCTGGGTTGTGTCCTCGGCACTTCAAAAATAAATTAATAATTATTATTTAAAATTAAACATATATCCAATAATTTTGGTCAAACAACCTCTTTTAGAACAGGACCAGTGACTATCAAGAAAAAAAATAGTACAAGCATGGCCTGAAAGAGCATACTCCAACTCATCTAGGTGCATTACATTTAGTTAAATTTTCCTCATCTTGGGCTAAGGGTCACCCATTTTTAAGGGTCCTTTAGACATTTGTAAATGAGAAGAGTCTGTTTCTATGAAACAGTGAGTGGCAGATCCCAGGACAGATCTCATGGAGCAGTGATCTCCTCAGAGATGTGATGGTGGATGTCCTTCAGAATATATGTTTTCTTTACTGGTTGATGAATAAAACAGTGGTTGGTGAATAGATGCACAAAGGTAGGTGGGTCTCCGAGATGAGAATTTTTGGGAAAGAAAGGCAGAGGGAGCCCACCAAAGGGAGTTGCCATGTAGACCAAAAAGGAGTAGCATTCTCCACGGAGTAAGGCAAGACCATGTAGACATACATAGATTGGTAGTTGCGGGTTAATAATTAAGAGAGAGCTAGTCAATAAAAAGCCAAGCCATCAGTCAACAGCCTAGTAGTTAATACAGCTTCTCTGTGTGTTTATTTTGGGCTGAGGAGGATGGTGGGACAAAGAAAATTCTGCAGCAAAGATGAAGTAATGCTTTATCTACCAGGCAATCAAGTGCAAAGCAGCTGTGCTATGGGAAACTCACAAGCCATTTTCTATAGAGGAGATAGAAGTTGCACCCCCCAAGGCCCATGAAGTTCGCATTAAGGTAACTCCCCCTTTGACCATCTAGGTTTGAAAAACTCAGAAAACATGAGGCCCATCCAAAACTCCATTAACAGCCCCTTTAAGAAGCTTGTCCTCACAATGAATGAATCTGTTACTAATGCAAGCTATTGATAACAACTGCTAAAAGTTTGAAGTGACTAAAATATGTTTAAAATAATCCCTGAAAACAATGTAAATATTTTGTATTTCTAAAGTGCTAAGCATCTTGATTCCAAAAAGCAATTAATATCCAAAAAGCCATTAATATTAGGTAATTTCTACGTGCTTTTTTCTTATTTCTATTTCCATAGCCAGCATGCACTTTTGTATACTGTATAAAATACATATCTCAGGGTCAATTACTCACAAGATGATCATTGATGCTTAAGCTGTTTATTGGGGAAAAGATAGGTATAAACACGAGAAAACCTTGGACCTAAGTGGAATATTTGAATTTGGAATCAATGGGGAATGTTAGCCAACTCTTTGAAAGCACAGGTTCAGAACAGTGTGTTAAACCCCACAGTGGCGAACTTCGCTAAGTGAACTGCATGTCTAATTTATAGATGGTGGCCACCGGGGTCTGCCGATCAGACGATCATGTGATTAGTGGAAACTTTGTCACACCTCTTCCTGCAGTTTTAGGCCACGAGGGAGCCGGTATTGTGGAGAGCGTCGGAGAAGGGGTGACTTCTGTGAAACCAGGTACAGAATCCCTTACCCTTGAGGCTTGGGTTTGGTTTGATGCCTAAGAGAGGACGCCTAGGCAGTAGGAGACATGAGAGCTGGCAGAGGGTGACAGAAGGTTCTCTCCCCCTGCTCACCTCATGCCTCAGTCCTGTTACTTTTAAGCATGCCTTTTCCTTTCAGCGTCTATTTATTATATAGTAGATGTCAGGCATCAATTTAGGGTCTCCAATGTGACAATGAGGAAGCATTGTGACCATAAGTGTGGCGTTCAGTCTGCTAACTTCTTCGTTAATATCACTGAGTGCTGCAGACTTTCAAGAACCAACAGACATAAAAAGGGGCAAGGTCAGAACATGCAGGCCCGGGATCTGAGTGCCTACATGTACAGACGCTGTTCTGTGCTGAGGTCAGGGACCCTACTGCTTGCCTCCGTTGCAAGATTCCCCTTGGCAGGTTACCCCACTTGCAGGAAATAGTAGTTTTAACTACATTGCGTCAACACGATGGCTTCCTCTTCTCCCACATGTGCTTCCTTCTTGAATAAAGGAAAATAAAATGTAAGGGGAAACTCCAGGGGGAAAAGCATGGCCAAGGCCTCCGTACTCAAATATTTTATTATCACTGATTGCAGCTGATAGTACTAGATTGCACATTACTTAGCAGGATTTCCATGGTTTTAATTTAAGTTTCACTTTTCAGAGGTAAAGGGTGAGTAACAATAAAACTCCCATGAGTCACATCACATTCATTTCATCTGCGAATCATAACAATCAAGCTATTTATGTGGTTCAATAACAACTGGCACACATGATAGAAAAACGGACTTTATGTTCATCTCCAAGGAGATCACTTCAGCCAGTAGAGTCAGACATCTCTTTCATTCCAAATAATCAGGAGGTAAGAAAAGGACTAGTCTGGCCAGAGTCAAGCTTTTGGAATTGCATTTGGTTGACAAAAACTGATTTACTTAACAAAATGCTTTCTCTATAGCCCCCCCCAAAATGAAAATTCAATAAAAATTATCTAAAAGAGCAGAGGTCAACTTTTATTTCCAAAGTAAGTTGTCCCTTCTTGTCACACTTTAATTTACTTCCTCCAAAGACAGCTGGGATTATTATTTTAAGTATTCATTAACACTAAGAGGAATACAGTCACTTTGAAATGCCAAACCCTAGGTGATGGAGAAATGAGTATTTGATTAAAGACACATCATTTTCTACTAGAACTCCCAGTTTGACATTTCACAATGATCTGTACTCCAAATCTAGGGGACCCAACCCACCTGCTGGCCTCTTAGGGCACCCCCCACACAAGTGTCATAAATACATGAAACATAAAAACCATAGAAATCTTTTTAAAAGTAAAAATTCGCTATTGATGTTCTCATTTTAACTTTATGCTATGATCAACTTTAATTTATCATGAATATAATATATGTTCTATGTTGTGTTTGTTTTATTTTATTTTTATTGTAACTATTAGACAAAATGTCACTCTCTCCAACATCCTATGCTAACATAGTAAGTTGGAAACTCATTGCCACTAAGGTATATATTTATGCTTAGCAGTGAGAATATGCATGTTTGATTAAATTAATATGTATAAGGTCCCCAAGAACAAACAAAGGCACACAACAAGGTTAACTGCTATTGATGGACATCTCCTCTTTCTCTTTGGAGATCTTCAGGCACATATAAACCTGGATGAATAGCAAGGCTGGGAGGTAACGACCCATGAATTATAGTGCGGTCATGTCCTATCACTAGGTGACTTTTCAAAGACACGTGTCTCTACGTGTGGATCTCATGTGCTTGCTTCATTAGTTCCTGGACAGACACTGAAGTCGATTTGTTGTTTCCCTGCAGGTGATAAAGTCATCCCTCTCGTCTCTCCCCAGTGTGGGAAATGCAAGAGTTCTAAGCAACCAGAAAACAACTTGTCTAGAAAAAAAAGGTATGTTTCTAATGTCTTCTTGCACACTTACGCAACACACTGCTTTTATTCTGTCTCATGACTTGTTGTGCCTGTGTTTTAACATCCAATATGGTAGACGCTCAGGGACCATGCTGGACGGCACCACCAGGTTTACCTGCAGAGGAAAGCCAATCCATAACTTCCTGGGCACCAGCACGTTCTCGCAGTACACTGTGGTAGATGAGATAGCAGTGGCTAAAATCGACGGAGCTGCACCACTCGAGAAAGTCTGCCTCATCGGCTGTGGGTTCTCAACCGGCTATGGCTCTGCTGTCAAAGTCGCCAAGGTAAGATGAACTGTGGCCTATGAATAAGCCCATGCATACTGGAGGACCAGAAGGGCAGCAATTGCTCAAGGAATCGAGCGTGTTTTTGTAGAAGAGAAATAAGCCTCTCCAACTCCAGTGAGAAATCACTTCACACACTCAAGAAATTCTCTATAATAGTATGGACCCAGTCTGAATAGTTCAAAGAGAAACTGTTCTCTCATAGAAATTATGTGAGACATATAGATCTTGAGCCGTAGCATGTTGTCTGCTATGCTCTGTTATGTCTCAGTCCCAAGATTCACTTTGAGCAACTAAAGGTGTTTTAAAGAGTCAGAAACTGTCAGATTTGGTCATCTGGGACATATGGTAGGTTGATAAAGTGGTGATGCCATCATTATTATCTCTAAAGAGAGCCCAAGTTAGAAAAGCATGGCAAAGGAGACTTTTATTTTTATTTTTTGAAACAATCTTACTTTACATATCACTCCCAGTTCGCACTCCCTAGCATCTTCCCAAGCCCCCCACTGACCCCCACCATCCCACACCTCATCCACTCCCCATGGAGGGTCAGGCCTTCCATGGGGATCATCCAAGTCTGTCACATCATTTCAGGGAAGGCCTAGGTGCTCCCCCATGCCTCTGTGCTGAGAGAGTATTCCATCAGAGGGAATGTGCTCCCAACGTCCACTAGTGCACTAGGAATACATACCAATCCACAATCAGAGGCCCTATAGATTGACCAGGCCTCCTACTGGCACTCACACTCACAGGGCTTGGTTAGGATGAACGTTGGTTTTTTAAAAATATACACCAACACTGTTACTGAAAACCAAATTGCCTCAATGGTGGAACTTTCCTATAAAGAAACCCAGGCTTAGTGATGAACCAGGACTTAGTGGCCCTGTGACCTGTGCAGACTCTCTGAACTGCCTGATGTCCCTTGAAAGAACACCTGGATGAGGCGTGACCTTTAACAGCCAGCTGTGGCCAGGGGTGTCTTCTTTGTCAAGAGGATTGTCAACAAACCTTAACAGAAACATTTTCCCAGAAAACCTAGACTTTAATTGTACTAGAGGTACATCTTTCCCTACAGTTTCTGACACAGCTACTTACTGGACTACCTATGATAATGTTAAAGACATTAATCCTTTAGCTAAACTCTACTTTTTCTGACATATTATTTCCTAAGCAAGTTGTCAGCAGAGCCTTTAAAACATTGGTCTATTACTCTAGGATTCTCCTATGATATTTTCACCGGTATAAGGTGTTGATTAAATTATGAATATAAAATTAAGACCAAAAGGAATTTAAATGCATAATGAAAATTATGCTGATAGTGATTTAAGAGAAAATAAATGTTTCACATTCAATAAATACATTCTATGTTTATTTTCAATATCACCACCATATTTTAGATCTGGGAACACATATAGTCACTCATTCTATAGTTGGAAAGACACAACACTCTGTTGTAGCAGTCATGATAGATTCTGTTAGGTACTGATTCAGTCAGAGCAATTAGTTTGCTCTCTCCTAGCCTCACTCCATAGACCTGGACCAGGCCCACCACTGAGTGGGTCCTAAAAGACATAAGAGAGTTTAGCAGAGCATTTCTTATATTCAATACCTCATCCCTGTTCTTCCCTACTGACAAAACTACACAGTTATGCACACATACATGTATGCAAGCACACACTCACTAAAGGTGATGATTTTAGGCAATAATTTTTAAAAATAGTTTTCTTCCCAGTGGTTGCAACATCTAGCATTGGCTTTGATTTTATGAATGTAACTCCCCTAAGATGAAGCTATTTACCTAAATTTTTGTTGCTTGCTGTTAGTAAAGGAAAGACTAGAACTTTTCTCAAAGTGTGTGCTGAGTCTGAAACAAGAGTACATTATGGCTATCATTTCTATCACAATCAAAGGACTTGCTTTTTTCTAGGCAAGGTAGAACGTAGTGATGTACCCCATAGTATTTAAGAATGTGTGAAGGATGAATTTTACAATAGACACCACTAAGAGAAAATTTGTTTTCGTACTTTTCATTTGCTTCTTTAAAGAACTCCAGCCCCTCTCTCCAGTAAGATAAGACCACGTGGAAACACTTGGAGTAATGGAAATGGGTTAATAGTTAAGACAGAACTAACCGATAAGAAACTAGTAACTAGCCAACAGAATTATAGCAACAATAACAAAAAAAAAAAAAAAAAGAACTTCTGATCCATGATCTGATCCATGATTTTAAAACTGAAACTGTGAGCAGAATAATTGGTGAAATGGGATTAATGGCACCCCTGTATAAAGAGTATTTGAAATAATAAACAAAGAGTAAAAAGACCATTGTAATGATTTAGCAAGAAAATACAAATACTAAACTTTACAGATAAAAAAAGAAAATTTTAAATGAATAGGAAGGTATGTTGTTTTGTGATATAGGATATAATTTATATCATTTCATTTCCCTGAACACCAACAATAAAGTCACTATATGCTCAAAGATTTAAAAAAAAATGCCCATAGAAGCAGGAGGGAGGGCCTAGTCCCTACACCAAATGTCTTGACAGAATTAGATTACTCCTGAAGGAAGGCATCAGCCTACATGTGGAGTGGGTGGGGGAATGGGATAGGAGGGTGGTCCTGGGGCATGGGAGGGTAGGAGAGAGGGAGGGAAGAAGGGACTTGGAGGGACCTGGGATTGATATGTAAAATAAGAATAAATAAATAAATAAATAAATAAATAAATAAATAAATAAATTGCCGTTAAAATCCCATAAAGATTACATTGGCTCATGCTGGATTTCCTTAAAGTTTCATATCCACCTTCCTGTTGCTTTAAGCCACAAATGACTTCTTAATGCTTTCCAGCCTTCTTCTGCTCTAATTACCCTGCTTGTGACAACTGACAAGGACTTCTTGATGGAAAGGTAGCTTGATTACACTGCAATCTCCTGGAGTAACCTTGACCAATTATTTCATTTATACAAATTGCGTTTTTGTAGTGTAAGATGCCATTGTGTGGCTCTTAAAGATTAATGTCATTTCTGTGTCGATTTCAAAAATCATCCAGTCCAGCTGGTGTCAACTGTGGTTTCCCATTGGAATAGGAATGGGGTTGCTCCTGCAGATAATCCGACTAATTGGTAGATAGGAGGAAACCTCTCCAGTTATGGCTAATATTTCATAAAATTTGAGGTCCAATGATGCTCCACTTTGAGCAACTATGACCAGAAGAGGTTTCACCAGCAGATGGAATGAAGTCTGGGTAGCCATGAGAGAGGACAAAGTAGGTGCCTGTGCACCCTGGAGCACTTTCTACCAATCGCTGTTCCATCCATCTTTGTATTTTCTGAAAACACAGGTGACCCCAGGATCCAGCTGTGCTGTGTTTGGCCTTGGAGGGGTCGGTCTGTCTGTCATCATTGGCTGTAAAACAGCTGGAGCAGCCAGGATCATTGCTGTGGACATCAACAAAGACAAGTTTGCAAAGGCCAAAGAACTGGGTGCAACCGAGTGCATCAACCCTCTAGATTACAACAAACCCATTGAGGAGGTGCTCCAGGAAATGACCGATGGAGGGGTGGACTTTTCCTTTGAAGTAATCGGTCGGCTGGACACCATGGTATGTACTGTGGCATGCCTTGAGATCTGTCCATCTGTCATCTATTATATTCCCTGGACAGCAAAATAGAAATCTTATTTAGAAATCTATTTTTGAGAAGTAATTTTCCATCTCCTGTTTCTTAATTCAGATTTATTTTTTGTTGTTGTGTGTTTGTTTCTTTTAGGAGAAAACCATTTTTAAATGAAAAAAACGTAAGCATTACATCTCAAATATCAGCATATTTAACAACATGAAGTAAATTGTAAACAGAAATAGCTTCCCTAACTGGTACTGTGAACACTGGCTAATTAAAATTTTAAAATATTAGAGTTATTGTTTTAAGCTGGGAGAACTGTGGACAGAAGTCTCCTATCAAACACTTCATTATACAGATGTTTCTAAAATTCCCCATGTCAACTGAAAGTGCTAGAAAAAACAGCAAATATCACACGACAGAAAAAGAGGCATTAAAGATGTATGTTTTTTCATGGGTTTGACTACATTACTAAACATAAAGTCATTACTGTTTAACTGAAAAAGGTTTTTTACAAAATGCATATTTAAAAATTAACATTTTTATTAAATCAAGTTAAAAAATGTTCCTTGTATAAGAGTCAACAAGAATATTAAGAAAATCAAAATATACTCTTTTTTTCAATATATGTATATATTAGCAGAAAACAACTCCAGAGATTTTCTTTTGCGTTTAGTTATATTAAAGAAAGCATAACAGTGTGTCTTAGCATGGAACATCAGGAATTCACTCTTCATCTTACACTCTGTGGCTTAGCCTCCTCTACAATACTTATACCAGAGACTAAGAACAAACTTGGTTTTAAATAAACAGTAGTTGGTAATATCTATGGTAATCACCTATGCATTATTTTCAAAAAATAACTAATGAGCTCCATATAACAAATTGTACAGGTGTAATAATAGCCAACTATACCACTTACCATTTGAATTACTGTTAAAAAAATTTCAGTAACATAGAAAATCTTAATCAAATGAGATAAGTACTTCAATCCCATTTTGCTTGCCCTTATTAAAACTCTTAAAGAAATTCAATATATAATCTGACAAGCTCTAGGCAAAGAAATATATATGTGTGTGTGTGTGTATTAATGCATGCAAAAGTATATGTACATATCCACATACATCTTCAACTTTGGATTATTAAAAAACCAAGTTAAGGGTAATATATCATCACTGAATGAAAGATTCATCAGCTATTGGGAAATACTAAGCACAAAGAACTGTCATACAACTCATGGTAAGATTACAAATTTTCAAGCTAGAGTGAAATAAAAAACTATCCACCAAAGAAAATGTTTTTTCTCTTCTTTTGTTATGTTCATCTAACAACAAAAGAAGAAATATTTGTACAATATGCTTTCAAAGTCAAAATTATTATAGACATGTCACAGGTCTTCCAAAATATAAAACATTACATAAATGCATTTTTCTTGTCGTTGAATTCCTCAGCTAGAATTCTACACTTTTAAAAATCTCTTTGGAATATCCCTTTCTGCAGCTCTGACAAATGGCTCAGGTTTATTATTTTTATAGGAATCACATCTTTCAGAATTTGCAACTATTACTGTTCTAATAAAGTACTGTCACCTCTGACTAAAGTAAATAGAAGGAACTGCATCAAAAAATAAACAACTTAATGAAACATTCAAAATATGTAATATAAAGAAGAAAAAAAGAACAAGAACTCCCTTTACATCACATAAGAAAACACAACCTTTTTCTGCTGTTAAAGCAACTGTGAGGAAATGGATTAGTGTGGCCCATCTTTATGTTCAATTAAAAAGCTAATACAGTTATGATTTTAATAATATGCACAGCAAATGGCTGAAACAGTGACTTCATGTTGTGTTCCCCTTAAAGATAGCACTTGTGATTGGAGATGTCATTCTTTAAATATGTTTATCTTATTGGTTAATGAATAAAGCACTGTTGGCCAATAGGAAAGCATGATAAGTGGGACTAGGAGATAAGGAGGATTCAAGGAAGTAGTAGGGAGGAGTCAACATGGAGAGACCAGAGAAACCAGAGGTCCTGCCCCACTCTCCGGTAAGATGAGACCATGTGGAAATACTTAGATTAATAGAAATGGGTTAATACATAAGACAGAGCTAGCCAATAAGAAACAAGTAACTGGCCTACAGCATTTATACCTAATACAGGGTTTCTGAGTGCTACTTGGTGCTGGCACAGCAGGACAAGACCAGCAGCAGGCGGAAATCCTTAGTCATTATACAATTGTAGATACAAGGATGCAGAGAAGTGCACACATCAGATGTTTAACTGAAAAAACTTTTACAGAAGTTTGATATTGTGTTTCAAACATTCTCCACAATCAAAGTGATGCTTTTGATTTAGATTCTATCATATACCCTAATTGAAGAGATATACATTTGTTAGGCATGTTTATAATCTACATGGGCTTTGTGCATATAACATACTTACTTACCATGGACGCACTTACCACGTAGAAAGCACTCAGTTAAGGTGGGCTGGGTGTGATGATAAGAAATATTATTGCTAAAATTTCACTCCTTGCTCTTTTGAAATACACATAATGTTACTTTCAAATATTGTAAATGCCATCAATTGCTAGAGAATACTTCCCCAGTTACATCTCACCCAACAAGAGATCTCTAAAATTCTAGATAAATGATCGTTAGAGACCTAACAGATCACCATTACTGGGGCTCTCTGGAAAGCCTTGACAGAGATCGTTATAGTGAATGGCTATGGTACCCTGAGAAGGACCTTCTTTTCAGTGTTGAACTGAGACAAGATACCATAGATGATAGAAGATCCATGAGAAGATAGCATCTCCTCTTTGGACAGAGAGTCCTTCTAAGCTGAGGGTTCTGGCTTTTCCCAGGGACATAACTCTTCTGTGATTCACTCTCTGTTTTCCCTATTTGCTCATCTTAAACTGGCTTGTCAGTTGATTTGAAGATCCAAAATTCTGATACCCACATGTTATAAAGACATCTGGTTTTCTAAAAGTCAAAATCAAAAGATCAGTCGTCAGGTACCTTGTAGGATTCTGAATCATTTTCTATTATTGAACATTTTAAAAAACGAACTAAGAGATTAAAACTTCCTGGATGTCTACAGACAACAGAATAACATCAAATCAATGCATACTTTGGAGGCAAAACCAACTAATGCATGCCTGTTCTTTATATGAGCACCAGAGTAGGGACTTGGCAAATGGATAAGAGCTTGGCAAATGGATAAGAGAGAACTTTTCATGTTCACATCATTACATCTTCATCATCAAAATTTCTGGCTCAGAGTGCAAGCTTCAAAATTATAATAAATCAACAAGTGAAAAGAGAATTAGCCTATTCATGCATTACCTGAGAGTAATGTGATAAGGAAACAATATTCTCCTTGTTAACCCCAAACTTTCCATGCTCATAATGAGAATTGCTTCTTTATTAGTTTGCAGGAAGAATTAAACATGAATTCATTCATTCACTCTTTTATTCAAAAATGTTTTCTGCAATTCCTTCATATGCCATGAAACTGTGTATTGTGAGTAGACACCACAAGAGAATCTACTTTAAATATTGCTTTTATTTCAGATGTCTGCCCTGTTAAGCTGCCATGCAGCTTATGGTGTAAGTGTCATTGTGGGGGTACCTCCTAACGCCCAAAACCTCTCGGTGAACCCCATGTTGCTGTTGCTGGGTCGCACCTGGAAAGGAGCAATATTTGGTGGTATGTATTTATAGCTAAGATCAAGTTCTGCTTGTCTTCTGTCAGGGTGGACATGTGGATGTGTTTGGAGGTCACAGGACATTTGATGTCCTTACTTGGGAGCCATCTGTCTTGTTCTTTGAGACAGGGGGCCACAGTGGCCCGAGGCTCACAGTCAGGTTAGATGTCCTGGCCAGCCAGTCCCAGGAATCTACCAGTTCTTCTCTCCAGACCTGGAATTACAAGCTCCCCCAGCACTGAATCATCTTTTTATATTTACTATGTTTTCTCTGTTTGTTTTTTTTTTATTCTAAAGATCATACTCCCCTCCTGTGGCAACCCCTCCCTCTGCCTCTTACAAGCCCACTCCCAAACTATTCCAGAGAACTGAAGTTATTGAAATGAACTCTTAAAGTTATACCAGGGATTCTGAAGTATAGAACTTCACAGTTGGTGGCTTTTGATGGGGTAGAGGTGGGAAGGGACTTTGACCACACTACAGTGAGTGTAGGGCAACACAAATTGAACTTGGTATATTTTTCCCTTGGGAGAGGCCACAAGTATGGCAGGGTGTGAACCCAAGAGGACTGGGGAGATATTGTAATCAGAGTGCATTATGTAAAATTCCCAGATAATCAATAAAGATATTATGCCAGAAAACAAACAAACAAAGGACTTTATTAACTAAGCCATTTCTCCTCAGGTTTATGGTTCAAATTCTCAATTTCTTCCCTTTTATACATAAACGTTCAGATATTAGAAGACAACATGTTTTAAAAACTTGAAAATCACTGTTCTCTCTACACCAAGAACTGATTCATGAAATCCCAAGACAGGCTTCCCTGTCCCCACAAACCAGCCTGCTTCCTCTTGTGTTTTTGAGGGGCCCCAAAATGCCTCATAGGATGCAGAAAACCCAAGGCAGAGTTTAAGCCTATGCTACCTGAATCTGGCAGCCCCCTTCCTCTGAATACAAACATCTGCAATGTAATTTCCCTTGGAAGAACTAATAAGTGGCCCTCATTGGCCAGAGGCCCTGTGTGTCAGGTGACATCATGAGAATGTTGGTGCAGGGCAGGAGGAGTTGGAGCCTCTGGACTTCTGCACTTTTAGGACCTTTGGTGCCTTGGGATGTCTCCTGTCTAACTCCCCGGCCTGCAGTGACTACATCTCACAGTGATGCTGCTCTCCTTCCAGGGTATAAGAGTAAAGATGCCATCCCCAAACTTGTGGCTGACTTTATGGCTAAGAAGATTCCACTGGAACCATTAATCACCCATGTTTTACCTTTTGAAAACATAAATGAAGCATTTGATCTGCTTCACGCAGGAAAGAGGCAAGCTTTAACAATATATTTATAGGGGGTTGGTGGGGAAAAATATTTTAATGACAGGGGATATGGATAACAGAAAATAAGGAGGGTTGGCATAGGGGCAAATATGGGCTTCTGTCACCAATTCAGGCTCTACGCACAGATGTGTGAGTTTGGGCAATTTTGAAACCTAAGCGTCAGTTTTCACATTTCTAAAATGGACGAAATATGATGATAGCCTACCTTATAGTGCTGCTGTTTAGGATGAAGTTTCTAGGCTGCAGAGACACACACATTCAGCTGACCTGAACATGGGGCAGCTCATGGACCCCAGACTGGTAGCTAGGAAACCAGCATTGGACCACTCAGACCCCCCTGAATTTGGATCTCAGTTGAAGGGCTTGGGCAATTTATGGTTATTCTGACAGTGGAACCAGGAAGTGTCCCTGGTGCACAAAAGGGGTTGGGAGCACATTCCCCATGGAGGGATACCAGTGACAGGAGATGTAAATATGTTTCTCACACTGGTTAATCAATAAAGTACTGTTGGCTAATGAAAGAAGGAAAGGCGGGATGAGGAGACAAGGAGGATTCGAGGGAATAGTAGGGACGAGTCAGCATGTAGAGATTAGAAAGTGCAGAACGCTGGCCCTACTCTCCGGTAAGATGAGACATGTGGAAACATTCAGATTAATAGAAATGAGTTAATTTTTAAGACATAGCTAGCCAATAAGAAACTAGTAACTGGCCAACAGAATTATATCTAATCCAGTGTCTCTGTGTGTTCATTGGGGCTGGAACCGCAGTGTGTTCAGGCTGGCAGGAAAAACCTACTCTTAACATATGGCGCCCAATGTGGGGGCACAAACCTATGACCCTGAGATTAAGAGTCCCATGAAGAATTATCACACCATAACACTCCAGGAAAGGATTGTTCATAGCTTCACACAGTAGCATACCATCTACTGTAGTCTTCAAATCGAATGGAGTATCCAATCCGCATCTTGTTTAGGTATTGTGTTTATATAACTCAGTTAGAAATGTAATGTATAATTTAGTGCAGATTTTAGACAATTACCTATAATAGTCAAAACTTATAGTTAAGTTAGTTAGGATTTCTAGATAATAGAGATATATTTGAGATAAATAGGCATTCTTCAAACTGTTCAGAGACCTACAGGATATGGCATTTAAAATGGTTTAGGGTTTTTCTTGACCGTGAGACATAACTGTTCCTGGCAAAACCACCTGCATCAGAAAGAAGGATGGACATTAAAGAAAACATTATAGAGTTTGCCTCCAATATGGCAAGACTAGCCATTTGGACTAGATACTTCTCCTCTCTAGACTGTTAGACTTTATGTTGTATAAACTGGAGTGAGGACCCACAGGAAAGTCACTGCTACAGAGTTCCTGCTTCATGAAAGAGTCTACCAGACAGTCTGCAGGACACAGAGAAAAATGACTGTCAACCTGCCAATACAGATGGACAGTTTAAAGTTTCCTAATTTGATGAGAAGTCTGCCAAACATACTATGGCTATAGGCTAAAGATGGAATATTACAGAAGAACTTCAAGTGACGGATCAGGCAAGATGTCTCTGTCATTTCTAGTTTATATATTATCCTTCTGTGGTCTTTGAGGGAGTTGAAGACAAATAGTTATGGTTATACTTTTCCTTAGTTAAAATTAAAGATATGTTACATAGACTTTAGACACACAAAGATAGGATAGATGATGGAATATTGTCTTCAAATCTTGCTAAATGTTAATGGACGAACTATTATTAACTGTGATTCTTACTTGATAAGTGTTGTGCTATATATTTTGCTTTGTTGAAGTTAAAACCCTTCTTTTTATTTAGACAGAAAAGAGGAGATGATGGGAGATGTCATTCTGTATATGTTTCTCATACTGGTTAATTAATAAAGCACTGTTGGTCAATATGAAAGCAAGATATGCAGGACTAGGAGACAAGGAGGATTCGAGGAAGTAGTAGGGAGGAGTCAGCATGTAGAGACTAGAGAAAGCAGAATGGCAGCCCCACTCTCTGGTAAGATGAGTTAATGTGGAAACATTTAGATTAAGGGAAATTGGTTAATAATTAAGACAGAGCTAGCCAATGAGAAAATATTAACTGGCCAACAGAATTATATCTAATCCAGTATCTCTGTGTGTTAATTGGGGCTGGCGCCATGGTGTGTCCAGTCTGGCAGGAAAAACCTACTCATAACATACTAGCTTATCCTAGAGGCAGGAGAGAGGGCCTAGAAAGTAGTCCAAATGACTTGACAGATTTTGATGGTCCCTCCTGGATGGCCGAACCCTCCCTATGGATTAAGTGGGGAATGGCATGGGAGGGAGGGGGTCGAAGGGAATGGGAGAATGGGAGGAAGAGGGAACTGGGATCAATATGTAAAATAATAAGAATATGAATATATATGAATAATAAGAATCTGAATATATATATACATATATATATATATATATGTATATATATATATTCCATCGGTCCTGGAAAAAAAAAAAAAAACCAAAGGAAAAAAAAAGAATAAAGTTTAAATGAAAGAAGACCTAAAAAAATTTCAGCAAACTCCGTGGCAAGCAGCAAGAATAAATGCCTGTCATTGCCCACTGTGACATTTCTTACACTAGGCTTGCAGGCTTTTCCTTATTTAAGAATGCTAACTATGAACCAAAATATAAATGACAGTCATAGTAAGATGTTCTGTGTGAGTTTAGAGCTGGAGAAAAGGCAAGAGAGATCTGAAAAGGTAGATTGCCCATTTATGGACTTGACTTTGACCACAGGGACAGGCATGGAATAGTTGGGAACCTGGATGGATTTTCACTGAGACTTATGATACATGCTTTATTCACTCACATGGGGACTGTGAGTCATGAGAATGTGCAAATGACATCTTATGTTTCTTATTTCAGTATCCGCACTGTCCTGATGTTCTGAGACCATAGTGACTCCTTCCTACTGCTGACACCTCCACTCCACTGAATCACAGCACCAGTCACATCACAGCGTTGATTTTGTTCCTCAGAAGGACTGACAATAAAGTACTCATGCAAGCATTCCACGTGAAACTGGATTTTCTATGAAAGTGTTTTCAACCCTAAGCGAGAGCTATCACACCTCAGCTGGGGAACTGGTGGGTACCAGCCTTCCTTCTGATTTGAAGGACCTAGGTCATTTTTCCTATTGGGGACAGTACATCTTGTGACATCTTGCATGCTTTTCTCTCTGGAATCCACAGTCACAGGAACTCAGTGGAGCAGAGAGATCTTTCTGTGCAGGTACACACAGGATCTGTGAGCTTAGCCTTCCAACCACACTTTCCACTGTCTGTACTTTATTCCTCATGAAATATGTGAGGATCGGGTAAAAGCGCAGCATGTCAGGGAACATGGAACTGCTATCTTAAATAAGAGCAAGTCTGAAATTCTGACTCATCACTTCCAATAATAATAGTATGTGATAGATGGGCTGCAAGTTATACTTGTGGTGTTTAACAAACAGGTTGCTATAGGATTAGAGAGTTCCAAGAATGCTAATCCAGACATGAAGAAAACACAAATTGATTGGACTTTGTTATATAAAATAAATTTAAAAAAAACACAAATTGATATTTGGTAATTTCCTATGTGCACTTATCATTCATTTTGTTACCGATGCTGTTATAACTATACTGAGAATTCCCTTTAAATGTTAAAGTAACAACTTCATTCCAATAGATTTCAATTTCTAACTGTATTCAAGAGGGAGAATAAAAGGAGAAAATGGTCAGATAAGAAGGATAATAAAATGGGGGAGGTTACATGGGGTCAAATGCTCTTCTGAGGAGATCTATGTGCACTTGTATGAACAGGTATGTGTACTTTTGTAGCTGTATGTGCAGTTTTATAAACAGGTGTGTGTACTTTTGGACATGTATGTGCCCTTGTGTGAACAAGTTTGTAGACCCTGCATATCTATTTGCAGTTTTTAAACATGTATGTTGACTTTGTAGATGTGTATGCACTTGTATATGTGAGTTCACACACACACACACACACACAATTCCAAGAACCTCTTTCCAACATCCAAGCCACATGCAAATTTTCCATTGGTGCTGGGGATCTGAATTCAAGTCCTAATTCTTACACAGTTAAAACTTTACAAACTGAGCTCTCTCCACAGCCCATTACCAGCTAATTATCATCTAAATATGGTATTTAAGAACACTTTTCACCCAGATGCTGGTAAAAAACATATCAAGCTGCCTTAAGGTATTATAAGAAAAAGTAAACAAAGAGATTCATAGTTGGTTGTAAAGACGAATAACAATGTCACATAGTGATGTCACATTGCAGGAAAGGGCCAAGAAGACTTTGGGAAATAACGTTAGAAATGAAGTTTTCTTCTGAGCTTCAGAAAAACTGCAACAGTATGAAAACTAAAGGGAGATAAACCCTCAGCAGCAGAAAGGAAGAGACAAGTGATGAGACCTAGTAATTAGGTTTGGCAATGTAATTGATACATTTAAATACATGTACATTTTTCAAATGGAATTGTCTGTACCAAATCCAGAACTAAGAACCAAAGAGACTACTACTAAGTTGACTGACATCTACTCTTTGTTGTTCTTTGAGGTGGGGACAGATATCTCTGGCCTCACTTGAAAATGGAGCTGCTCTGACCTTATTTTGATAACTTAAAAGTTGTTGGTTGAATCCTGTATTTATGGGACTATTCAAACTGCAGATAAATAATTTTACATTTATCCAGAATATGGAACACTTCGAACATAAGATCTTCACTATGTTGTGGTTTAAATGGATTAGCAGATAGCATTGTGCCATCATTCTTCTGTGCATTCCCACAAGTCAAGCTCCTTTCCCAAGAGACTTCCCTACCTCTACCTATTGTCTCCTTACTCTCTGACCGAGGAAGATTTTTCTTACAAATTATCCATGTTTACACATAAAAGTTGAATTTATAGAGATCAAAACTTGAAACATAAAGACAACTGCAAGGGATTAATTTTATGAAACATTGTTTTTCAAGTTCACAGCAGTTTTTTGTTTCCATTTGTAAAATGTACCACACAGTAATGGTTACAGAGCACAACTGTTTATTGCTTTATGGTGTTATAGGTCAAGAAAAACATTTATCTCTCACCATTCTACACACTAGCTTCAAGATACCATCAGAACTCATGTCTGCCTAGCTCTAGCTTCCTGGCCTGCACATAAATGCTTTCTCTTCCTACGTTTCTTAGCCTAGGGATCAGTTGTCCTCACACATTTGTAAGAGTACCACTCCACTCAGGAGTGCTGGAGATCTTCCCGAAGATCTCAACCTCAAAAACCATCATGCTGCATATTAGGCATCAACATAAGTATCTGGGCACCACACAACCACATTACTATAGCACTGTATGTGAGGAAATCTTTGCTATCAAGTTTGAAGTCTATTACAAAATATGATTAATAACAACCTGAGTGCCTTGCCTTTGAGTGTCTTTCATTGAAACATGATGCAACTCAATTCTCACTATGAGGAGAATGGTTTAAATAGGTTATGAAAATAAATATACATATATGTTTATATATATATACATATATATATATATATCTGCGCGAATAATTATATAAATATATATTTTTCCAACCTAGAATCTACTCATTAGATCTGAGTTGGTGTTCACAGTGTGGTTGTAACACAGGTGGCTGCATGAGTAGTGAAACAACATAATAGAAGTGACAGACGTAGGGGTGTGGGGGAACAAGAAAATGTTCAGAGTTTGAAAGTATATTGCTTTGAATTGATTATTTGCCAATCTGTGATGTACTCAAAGTGGGAGATTCAATAGTTTTAAAAACTGCCTTTGTATAACACTACTAGTTGAATTCTGACACAAATGCAGATTTTACTATAAACAACAAACTCAACCAGATGATGTAGCACATAGCTGTTATTCCAGGACTCAGAAGGTGAAGACAAAAGGGTCCCAGATTTGAGACAATGCTGGACTATATAGCAAGACCCTATCTCACAAAAACAAGAGAGGGAAAAAAGACAGAGGAAGAAAAAGGAGGGTCAGGAACAACAACAAATCTGCAAAAAAAATATTTGTTAACATATGTGATGGGTAAAGAATTACACTCTCTAGTATCCACATGTTCCCTTATTTAGGAAAAATTCAATACAATATACAATAACAGAAACTTCCAGAAGAGAAATCTGAGTCTAAGAAGCATATGACATGGTTCTAAGACTTAGCAATGATCAACTACAAAATACGTACAGGGCTATCTCTCTACTAACACTATGTCTCGTGTTCCCCATAGTCATATTAATCTTCGCGGTTCCTGGCAGCCACATAGCAATATTTATTAAAATGTAAAATCATACATGTCTATTACCCCAACAATATTACACTTGGGAAATAAGGCATCTGTGTAAAAAGATAAAAGGACAAAGATCTCCTCTTGTAAAGAGGAATCCTTGGCTATTTTAACTAGAACAATAAAGAATTCTAACTTCATATCTAGAAGTACGTCAATCTACAAACAGAACAAACTGCATCAAGTAGGATGCTTCCGCAACCATACATGGCCAGGTTCAGAATAATGTGCCCTATGATCCAATCTTTGTGACAGTCAATATCAAAAGTAAAAAAAAAAAAAAATCCCAGTTATTCCCATGCAACTTTGCATTCCTATTAAGAAAGAGATGTTCAGGGCAGGGTGAGTCCCATAGGGACCTAGTTTGAAAATAGTGAAGGTACTGAAGGGAACTTCCTAAGTGCAACTGTTGGGTTTCATCTGCTACAGTGGGACTTGTGAGTAGAACACTTACCAACACCTCATAAAGAAAGTGCAGAAGAACAAAATGAAAGTTTCAAATGCCAACTGGAATAAATTTGGTACATTGTAACTGCTGTTGTCAGTGGATTCAGTGAATTTCTGTTTTCTTTCTTTTTGGCTTTGTATTGCTGTTTTTAATCCTTGGGCCAAATAATCATCATAATAATACTAACTGCCCCAGATGTTTAAAATGTCAGAGGTAATTGTCAAAAATATTTTGTCTGTGTATCATATTACTCAGAATTATAAATCTGTTCTTCTCACTGGATCAATTCAGGAATCTAAGCCTATATAATCTTAGTGGTGTCAGCTCCTGGGTCCCAGAAGGGAAGGCTCTAGGCACTGAGAAGACAACACCATGAACATGAAAACACAGGAAAGGGAAGCAGCTTCTGCAGATGCTCCCAGGTGCCCCTTCTACTGATGCTCTGGGACAGGATCAAGGCAACCAGGAAATGTAATTCTACCAAAGATAAAGAGCCCAACATAAAATGTTCATTTAGTGTATGCATTACCATTGCTTTACTTGTTTGTGTGCTCCAAGGTCTAACACACACTGGCCTTTAATTTGCTAATTTCCTGCTTTTCATTCACTAGGACTAAGACTACACTTGTGCCTGACAGTGACACCATCCAGCACTAAGTCTTCCTTGACAGAAAGTTCCAAGCTGACAGAACTAACTTGATATAACTTAACTACCTCCAGCACTGGTATGGCTGTGGACTACTTTAATGCTATCACCAAAAAGCACAACACAATAAAATAGTGACTAAATGCTTGTGACTCTGTGGTTCTGAAAGCCCTAGTGTTAGAAATCCAAAGGTTGGAGACAGTGCCATTTGTAAGATTTGGTAGAATCCAGTGGAAATTACAGTCTGTAGCTGAAACTGAGGCAATCAAAGGCCACCTTAAACAATGACAGAATACTTAAGTACTTACTGTTCTGTTAAGTAATTGCTAAATGATTTGAAAGTGGCAATCACTTTGGTTTTGTATCAAGTTACAGTAATGTGGGAGTTGGCAGCTGAGGAAAACAAGTGAAATATTTTGTGTAAGATCACATGAAATGTACCATAATACTGACTTACCACTTTCTATCTTATTTTAAGTAGGGTATACATACGGATTTCTTTTATTATTACAGTTTCTTGTTTTTTACTTAGTCACTTATTGGAAAATATGAGGCATTAGGAGAATTTGTCTAATACCCTGAATCACATGCTATATGAAAATACTAGAGTCCTGATCCACAGCCTGGAAGAATTCATCCAAGCAAGCAATTCTTAAGGTATTCACTTTGATAACAAATATTGAGAAATTGCCCTTTCAGTGGAAGCAAAACAGAGAACATGAAAGTCATGCTTTTGGAAGGCTTGGTTCTGATTCACCCCACACCTGGTCTGCACAGTCCCACAGCAGGGACTCTAGCTACCTTCACTGTACCTAGCATCAAACTAGACCTCTATAGTCTCAGACTGAGTGTGTTGTTCACTGTTGTGTTAAAGTAAATATCCTGGGATGCCTTGTCTGGGATCTGAGTAGATGGAGAGGAAAGTGTGGAATAAAGAATTAATGGTTAAAGACAGAGCAGTCCAACACACCTCAGGACTTGGCATTTCTTTTGAGTAGACTCAAGCTTCAAGAAAGCAAACACCAGCAGAGTAACAGTAAAGTGTTGCTTTGCACATAAATAGTTCAAAAGTATTTCCCATTAAATGTTCAAATAAGTGTAAATAATAGAAAAAAGATGGAGCCTGGGGCTCTTCATATTACCATATCACCGTCTCTCCCATAGCTTGGATATATAAGGAATGTAACACTGAATGATGGGTGAAATCCAAGCTGGGGGACTCTGAGCTTTGTGTCTCTATGATAACTTAATCTTTAATTTACTTCCACACCAACTTTCCACATAAATACACTCATTTTAATTGTACACCTCAATGAACCTCGACCACAATACTATTCACCATCCACAAACAAGACACACAGTGTTCCGACCACTCCCTCCTAGAAGTTCCCTTGTAGCCCCTTGTGGTTCATCTGCCTACGTAGGCTTCCAATACAATCTAGATCTGCCTTCTTCTCTCAGGCTGCTTTATGTAATCTATAATTTGGTTGCCTTATTGAACCATATTTGTGTGGGTGTGTGTGTTGAGAGAGAGAGGCAGAAAGAAAAAGAGAGAGAGAAAGGGAGGGAGAACAACTTGTAGGGGTCTGGTCTCTCTTCTCTACATGTGGGTCCCATGGACTTAGCTTGGGTTGTAAATATTGGTAGCAAGCTCTTTTACCCACTGATCCAGCTTGCTGAGCCTATTCTATAATTTTACATGAAGCCCTTCTACTCTACCCCACCCTACTGCCTAACCCTGGGTCTTACCTCCATAGCTTTAGTTATGCAGGTTCAACAATAGTTTGACAGTATTACATGAAACTTCTAGAAATAATCATAAGCTCTCCACTATACAACAATATTTTTCAGATATGAAGTGTTTACTAGAATCCCACTGTATATATTTTAAAAAAATTATACCTGCCTCAGAGAATGTGCATGTCATTTGCAATAATCACTGTAAGTACTCCACACATGTTTTCATTGTTTATTAAAAAAAAAACAAGATAGCAAGGCCAATTTCTAATGTAATTGAACCACTTTGACTTTTATCAGCGCGGGATGTGAACTCCAGCCTCATACCTCAGCAAATCTCAATTACGTCATCTATTAGAAAGGCGAATTCGTGAGAGGGAGGTCCGGCCACAGCTGGGCACAGCATCAGAAGGAGGTTTGAGCTACAGGCTTGAGCAACACAAGTGAGCAGCCCAAATCCCAGCCCAGAAGCAGTGTCACAGAAAGGACCGAGCTTTAGGCCCACAGAAGTGTAAAGAGAGCCACGAAGCTCAGATCCAGGAGCAGCATCAGAGCCCATACGCAGAATCAGAGGATGGCCTGAGCTTCAGGCCTGGGGCAGTGTCAAGAGAGCCATGAGCCTCAAAACCATGAGCAGTGTCAGAGGGAGGTCCTGGTCTCAACCCCCCGGAGTGAGGAGTGATCACCGGGTGAAGCGAAAGCAGTGCATTTTAGCAGTAGCTTCCAGAAACTACCACAATAAGTTCTTATGGGAAAGATCACCTATGTCCCAGCCAGCATCCACTGCCATTTCTCGGTGGGAGATACATTGACTCAGCCCATCTACACCTGCAACCGGAGGAGAATCCACCTGAGCTGTAGCCCCACCCGTGCAACAAGGAGTGACAAACTGAGCCTGGGGCCCACTTCCACCAGGAGGATCGTTCTCCAGAAGCTCTGCTCTACTTGTCTCTGGAGGAGCAGTCAACACAGCCACAGCTCCCAACTTTACCAATTGCAGAAAGAGAGAACCCCTGAATTAGAAGCTCCACTTATAATGATTCGAGGAAGAGATGGGTAAACAAAAAGGTAAGAACACGCTCAACAATATAAAGAACAATATGGCACCACTAGGAACTAGTGTTGCTACAACAGTAAGACTGGAACATTTCAAAACAGATGAAGTAGAAGAAAACGACTTTAAAAATAAATTTATGAAGGTTATTGGGGCCCTTAAAGAGGAAATGAAAATTTCTCTTGAGGAAATGGAAGCACAGACAAACAATAAAATTGGAAGATGTCAACAAATCCCTTAAAGAAAACTGAGAACAAGCAATCAAACAAATGATGGATTCAAGACATGAAATCTGAAGTAGAGGCAATAACGAAAACACAAACTGAGGGAATTCAGGAAATGGAAAACTTGGGTAAATGATCAGAAACCACAAATGCAAGAATAAACAAGACACTACAAGAGACGGAAGAGAGAATTTCAGGCTTTGAAGATAACTTGGAGGAAATAAATTCATCGTTCAAGGAAAAATTAAAATACAACAAATCTTTAACAGTAATCATGCAGGAAATCTGGAACACCATGAACAGATCTACCTTAATAAATTATAATAGGAATAGAAGGAGAAGAAGTCTAATTCAAAGGCACAGAATATATATTCAATAAAATCATAGAAGAAAACTTCCCCAACCTAAAGAAAGGATGCCAGTGAAAATAAAAGAGGCTTACAGAACACCAAATAGACTATACAGAAAAAGTCCCCTAATCACATAATAATCAAAACAGTAAACATACAGAATGAAAGAATACTAAGAGCTCCAAAGGAGAAAGGCCAGCTAAGGTATAAAGGCAGACCTATCAGAATTACACCAGACTTCTCAATGGAAACAATGAAAATCACGAGGTCCTGTTCAGAGGTTATGCAGACACTAAGAGACCACGGATGCCAGCTCAGACAACTTTATCCAGCAAAGGTTTTGATTACCATGGACAGAAAAAACAAGATATTCCCTGATAAAACCAAATTTAAACAATACCTATCCACAAACCCAGCACTACTGAGTGTAAGGTGTAAGGCTTTTCCTCCCGCTGCCGCGCCAGCCCCAAGTACACACAGGGACTCTGTATTAGATATAATTCTGTTGGCCAGTTACTTGTTTCTCATCAGCTAGCTCTGTCTTAACTATTAACCCGTTTCTATTAATCTAAGTATTTCCACGTGGTCTCATCTTACCAGGGAGGAGACCCAGACCTCTCTTCTCTGCAGTATCTCCATCCTGACTCCTCCTTACTACTTCCTCTTTCCTTCTTGTCTCCTAGTCCCTCCTGTCTTCCTTTCCTATTGGCCAACAGTGCTTTATTCATTAACCAGTATAAGAAACATATACAGAATGACATCTCCCATCATCTCCTCTTTTCTGTCTAAATAAAATAAAGGGTTTTAACCTTAACATAGCAAAATATATAACACAACAGTTATCAAGTTAGAATCACAGTTAACAATATTTAGTCCATTAACATTTAGCAAGATTAAAAGAAACTATTCTATCATCTATCCTATATTTGTGAGTCTAAAGTCCTATATGTAACTTATCCTTAAGCTTAACTAAGGAAAACTATAACCATAACTATCTGTCTTCAACTCCTTCAAAGACCACAGAAGTATAGTATATAAACACTAGAAATGACAGGGACATCTTGCCTTGTCAGTCACCTGAAGTTCTTCTGTAATCTTCCATCTTCAGCCCATAGGCCATGGTGTTCTAGCAGACTCAACAAAGCAGGAAACTTTAAACTGTCTTCTTGTATTGGCAGTTTGTCAGTCATTTTTCTCGTCCTGACAGACTCTTCCATGAAGCAGGAACTCTGTAGCAATGTCCATCTTGAATCAGCAGTCACTTTTCAGTGGGTCCTGCATGTCCAGTTTATACAGCATAAAGTCAAACAGTGTAGACAAGAGCAGTTTTAGTGAGATTGTTACATTTTCTCCTCCTGTTGCACTGACCACGCCCATTGGGGGGTGGAGCCATGGGCAGAAGTGACCTGTAGAAGGAGGTCTATGTAAGAACAGGGAATGCTCTCTTGCTGGCAGTACTCAGACAGGAGAGCATCCGATGGAACGTGCTGGTGTTCATCTGTCTAGGTTGTAAGTTATTTCTCCCTGAATAAGCATCTATTCGGCCTATGTGTTTATCCTGATCCTTATTTAACCACAATATCTGGTGTCAGAAGCAGGATTAGGATTTTCACGGGGACCTGAGTTGCACCCAGGCAGCATAGGCCGCTCCCCTCCCCCACCTTCCCCCAAAGGGCAGGGTCCCTTGCCTAACCAGGTGGACTCACCACAGCTTTGGGACATTTACCCTCTTCCTTACATCTCCTTTGCCTCCACAGCTGGCCTGAGAAGGCACTCACTGCTTCTCATTTTTTGCCCTGTTCTGCACTGCACTTTGCATTTGCACAGAGCCGCATGGAGCCCGCCCTGCTTGTGCTTTCCTGGCGGTTAGCCCTGCGATCCCGCCAATTCCACAAGACCTCTTTTACTCATTTGTCTAACAAAATTTCACTTGCCATAGGTTGTTACGAGCTATTCTACAGGGGCCGGGATCAGAAGGATCATCTGCTACCAGACAATATTTGGCGGTACACTTCTGGGCAGAACCAGGATCAGACGGGTCCTTTGCAGCTGGACGCTCTTTGGTGGTACACCTCCAGGCATAACTACCACAAGCTGAGATCTACAACTAAAATCATCAAAGTTCCAGGACAGCAGAATTATACCTAAGGTAATTGTAACATCCTTTGCAATTTAAGCTGATATAATATCTGAGATCAATTGTTCCAAAACTATGGCAGATAATTTTACAATGCAGGACTTTAGGAATAATTTTACTTAATATATAGAAGGAATTTTCGCAAAAGAAAATTATGGCTGGACCAATATGAACTTTTATTTTGTAATAGCAATGGGTTTCATCATTAATGTGACATTCTTGAAGAAATGGTTTGAGATTACAGAAAAATTAAGGAACTTGTACAAACCATAGGAGACTTAGTAACAAGGATTCGAAACATTGAAAATGATAGAATTCAAAGCATAGAAAGTATAGAAAGAAAGGTTCAGAATATTGAAAACAGAATTTGTTTCAGAACAGAAACAATGCAATGCATTAACACACTAGCAGAAACAGCTCATTCCTGGTTGGAGGAAGCTAATAATAAGTTTAAAAATCTGGAACATCAGATAGAAAGGCTAGATGATAGAATCTCTTCCATGTCTGAGGATGATGGCAAGCTAGCAGATAGAACATTGTTTCGAGAAGGCAGTTTACACGCCATTCAGATAATATCTAAGGATGATAAGATTAAAAACATGGAATCATTTGTAGTTGGAGAAAGTAAGAAACTGGCTGATGCAATGAAGGCTCTAGAAAGTTATTTGATTCAAGAAGTTCAGACACTCAAAGAAACAATGGTGAATAGATTTCAGGCTTTAGAAGACCTTCAGTCTGATACATCAGAAGAAGAACTACAGGTTAACAGGGCATGAAAAAGACTTAAAATTTTCCACACCATTTAGGGTCAGGGGAGCTTTCCCTGTATCTATTAATGAAAAACCAGCAATGAAAAAAACACCCAAAAGGTGTCATTGCATATCAATGGGAACCAATACGTATGAAAGATTTAAAAGATATAAAGGAAGCCGTAGTCTCTTATGGCATGCACTCACCATATGTGAAGCAATTAGTGGAATCATGGGCAAGGAATAACAAGGTGACCCCTAAGGATTGGGATCAATTAATATCAGCTGTCCTTGAAAACTCCTCTCAATTAGAATGGAGGGCTTTATGGAGAGAGGAAGCAAAAGCTCTTGAACTTCAGGGCTTAAAGAAAGGTTATAAAGCTCCCCAAGATAAAATTCTTGGTGAGGGTCTCTATGCTGACCCAGAAACCCAAGCTGCTTATGATGAACATATCTTGTCTCTATGCAGTACAGCAGCTCTGAATGCTTGGGATAAGGTTCATGAATTAGGAGAGAAGATAGAACCCTATACCAAGATAAGGCAATGACCTAGAGAACACTTTAGTGTCTTTCTAGAAAGATTATCTAGGGCAGTACAATTAGAGGTAGCAGACATAGATTCTAGGCGAATACTCACAGAATCATTAGCTTATGAGAATGTGAATCCTCAATGCAAACAGGTGCTTTGGCCTTTAAAAATGCAGTCAGCACCCTTGGATGAGTGGGTCCTATATACAGGCAACATTGAGTATAATGAGAATAAGACTGAAGCATGGGTAGGAGAAGCCATATCTAAAGGTCAAAGAAGGCATCAAGATAACAGAGTTCCTTACTATGGTGACTTAGAAGCTTGGGTAGGAAAAGCCATCTCCAAAGGTTTGAAGAGATATCAACATGTCAGATGTTATAACTGTGGTAAGATAGGACATCTAAAAAGAAATTGTAGGCAAAGCTTCCCTAGAAATAACACTCCCAGGAATGAATCAAACAGAAGGCCTCAGCCTCCGGGGTTATGTAGAAGGTGTGGCAAAGGCAGACACTGGAAAAATGAGTGTAGATCGACCAGAGACAAGCAAGGAAACCCTTTACCATTGGGAAACTCCTTGGGGGGGGCTCTCGAAAGTCCCCATGTCACAGGTATCCCGAACATTCCCAGTCACAGTGGAAGACAATCTCCCACAGGACAATAAGAAAATTCTGTGCCTATTATGAAAACTCATACCGCTGTGGATGACAAACTAGTGACAGATGTTGAATCAAACATGACAGAAGGAAATAAAAAAACATATATTTGGCAAACCTCTATAAATAGTCAAAGGCCTAGATTGATAGTTAAGATGAATAATAGACTGTTTGACAGGTTACTTGACACAGGGGCAGATATAACTATAATATGTAAATCTTGAACTCGAAGATGGTCCCTGCATGAGGTAAATGTTCAATTCTTAGGGATTGGAACCCTGTCTCAGGTAAAACAGAGCACGAGATGGATTGAATATATAGGACCAGAAGGACAGAGAGGAAGTTTGAGTCCATATGTGGCTGATGTAGTGATAAATTTATGGGGTCGTGATCTATTACAGCAATGGAATACATAGATTACCATTCCTCCAGTATTAGATAGGTAATATAAACGACCACATGATTGTGGAAAAAATATTATAAAGTACTATACAAGACAGATACCAAATATCCAGGCTGTACAAAAAACAAAATACAAGTGCTGAACAAACAGAGGAACCAAAAGCCCTGCCTTTAAAATGGGTAGGACAATGGCCTATGACCACTGAGAAGTTAGAAGCTTTAGAAAGCCTGGTTCAGGAACAGCTAAATGCTGGACATATTGAGGAATCAACCAGCCCTTGGAATTCTCCTGTATTTGTGATAAAAAAGAAATCTGGTAAATGAAGAATGCTTACAGACCTGAGAGCCATCAATAAAGTTATCCAGCCAATGGGCTCTCTACAGCCTGGAATGCCCTTGCCTTCTTTGATACCCAAAGAATGGCCTATTATAGTTATTGATTTATAGGATTGCTTCTTCACTATACCTTCACATTAACAAGATAAAGAGAAATTTGCCTTCACAGTACCTAATTACAATAATTCTCAACCGGTGAAGAGATATCAATGGAAGGTTTTGCCACAGGGAATGCTAAATAGCCCCACCCTGTGCCAATATTTTGTACAAAAACCATTAGAAATAATTCATAAACAGTTTCCATAATCCATAATCTATCATTACATGGATGATATATTGTTAGCTGACTCTAAAGGAGAAATATTAGAAAAAATATTTGAGAAAGTAAAGGAAGTTTTACCTCGCTGGAGATTACAAATTGCACCTGGAAAAAAAAAGGAGAGTCTATCAACTACTTAGGATATAAAATAGGTCTACAGAAAATTAGACCACAAAAAGTACAGATCAGAAGAGATTGCTACCAGACTCTTAATGATCTTCAAAAATTACTAGGAGAGATTTCTCAACTGCAAACCATTATTGGAGTAGAAAGGCATGATTAGAAAAACTTGAAAAGGTCCCTAAAAGTTGAAAAGTGCTTGAATAGTCCACGAATACTATCAGCTGAAGCTGAAAAGGAATTAGAATGGGTATAAAAGAGGATACTAGAAGTACATGTGGACTGTGTGGATCCAAACCTAGACTGTATTCTGGTTATATTACCATCTAGAGAATATCCTTCAGGGATTTTGATGCAGAGAGAAGATATCATATTATAATGGATATTCCTACCACATAAACAGAATAAAAACTAGAAACATATATAGAAAAGATCTCTGACTTGATTATAAAAGGTAAATTAAGACTTTGTCAGCTAACAGGAAGGGATCCAGCAGAAATTATAGTACCTTTAACTAATGAGGAAATTTCCTCCTTATGGAAAGATAATGAATATTGGCAGAGAGCTTGCAGTAACTTTTTGGGAATGATTAGCAACAACTATCCCAAAACTGAGGGAATCAAATTCATAAAGAAAATGATTTGGAGGGTGGTTAGGGTGCATGTGAGAGGGCAGAAAGGATAAAAGGGAGGGAAAGAAGGAGGGAGGGAGGGAGGGAGGGAGAGGGAACTGGGATCGACATGTAAAATAATAAATTAAAAAAAAAATGCTTTGACTCCAAAATTTAAGTTCAAGGACAAGTTACTGGGGGAAAAGGATTTCTATTTTTGTTTCCACAGTAAAAGGAAAAGCTGTGGATCCCTTCCAATAAAAATTAAAAAACAAACAAACAAAATTATACCTGATTTCTCAACAGAAACAATGAAAACCAGTAGGTCCAGTTCAGAGGTTATGCAGACACTTAGAGACCACAGATGCCAGCTCAGACAACTTTATCCAGCAAAGGATTCAATAACCATGGAAAGAAAGACAAGATATTCTTCCATGATAAAACCAAACTTAAACAATACCTATCCACAAACCCAGCACTACTAAGAGCACTAAAAGGAAAACACCAACCCAAGGAAATCACCTATGCCCACAAGAACACAGGACATAGATGAACTTACATAAGCAAATACGGGGGGGGAAGAATTGAACACACAATGCCATCTCCAACGACAAAACCAAAAATAACAGGAACCAACAATCATTGGTCATTAATATCAATTAATATAAATGGTCTCATTCACCTATAAAAAGACACAGGCTAACAGTTTGGATATGAAAACAGAATCCAACACACCTCAATCTCACAGACAACATTACCTTAGATAAAGGGTTGGGAAAATATTTTCCAATCAGACATAAGAAACAAGATGGTAGAGTAACCTAACATATATCTAACTGGACTTCAAACTAAAATGAATCAAAAAAGGACATTTCTTACTCATCAAAGGAGGAATCCATCGAGAGGAAATCTCAATTCTGAACATCTATGCCTCTAAAATAATGGCTTCTGTATTTTTTAAAAACACATTACTAAATATCCCTGATGAACATCGATGCAAAAAAATACTCAATAAAATACTGGCAAACCGAATTCAAAAATAAATCAGATAAATCATCCACCATGACCAAGTAGGCTTCATACCTGGAATGCAGGGATGGTTTAACATACAAAAATCTATCAACGTGATCCACCATATAAACAAACAGAAAAAAGAAAAACCATATGATTATCTCCCTAGATGCGGAAAAAGCCTTTGACAAAATTCAACACCCTTTCATGATAGAGGGCTTGGAGAGGGCAGGGATAAAAGAAACATACCTAAACATAATAAGAGCAATATACAGCAAAACCAACTGCCAACATCAAACTGAATGGAGAGAAACTTAAGCCAATTCCTCTAAAATCAGGAACAAGACAAGGCTGTCCTCTCTCTCCATATCTCTTCAATATCATACTAGAAGTTCTAACTAATGCTATAAGACAACAAAAGGAGATCAAGGGGATCCAGATTGGAAAGGAAGAAGTCAAACTGTCTCTATTTGCAGATGATATGATAGTTTACATAAGCGACCCAATAAACTCTACCAGGGAACTCCTGCAGCTGATAAACGCCTTCAGCAAACTAGCAGGATACAAGATAAACTCAAAAAAATCAGTAGGCCTACTTTTTTAAACGACAAAGAGGCAAAGAAAGAAATCAGAGAAACATCACCCTTTACAATAGCCACAAGCAACATACAGTATCTTGGTGTAACGCTTACCAAACAAGTAAAAGACCTATATAATAAGAACTTTGTGGCTCTAAAGAAAGAAATTAAAGAAGATAGCAGAAAATGGAAAGATCTCCCATGCTCTTGGATAGGTATGATAAACATAGTAAAAATGGCAATCTTGCCAAAAGCAATCTACAGATTCAATGCAATCCCCATTAAAATCCCACCACAATTCTTCACCGACATTGAAAGGTTAATAATCAACTTTATATGGAAAAACAAAAGACCCAGGATAGCCAAAACAACCCTATACAATAAAAGAACTTCAGGAGGCATCACCATTCCTGATTTTAAGCTCTACTACAGAGCTATAGTTCTGAAAACAGCCTGGTATTGGCATAAAAATAGACAGGTAGACTAATGGAATCGAATTGAAAATCCTGATATTAACACACACACCTATGAACACCTGATTTTCTACAAAACAGCTAAAATTATACAATGGGGCGAGGACAGCATCTTCAACAAATGGTGCTGGCACAATTGGATGAGGGTGTATAGAAGATTGCAGATAGACCCATATCTGTTGCCATGCACAAAACTCAAGTCCAAATGGATCTAAGACCTCAACATCAATCCAGCCACATTGAACCTCTTAGAAGAGAAAGTAGGAGGTACCCTTGAAAAAATTGGTATAGGAGACCACTTCCTGAACATAACTCCAGGGGCACAGACACTGAAAGAAACAATTAATAAATGGGACCTCTTCAAACTTAGAAGCTTCTGTAAGGCAAAGGACACAGTGGACAAGACCAAACGGCAGCCCACAGACTGGGAAAAGATTTTCACCAATCCTATATCCGACAAAGGGCTGATCTCCAAAATAAACAAAGAACTCAAGAAACTAGTCAACAAAACACCAAATAACCCTATTAAAAAATGGGGTACAGAACTGAAGAAAGAATTCTCAATAGAGGAAATCACAAAGGCTGAAAGACACTTAAGAAAATGCTCCACATCCTTAGCTATCAGGGAAATGCAAATCAAAATAACTTTGAGATACCATCTTACCCCTGCCAGAATGGCAAAAATTAGAAACACCAGTGATGACTTATGTTGGAGAGGATGTGGAGAAAGTGGAACACTCCTCCACTGCTGGTGGGAGTGCAAACTCATACAGCCATTTTGGAGATCAGTATGGCGGTTCCTCAGGAAAATGGGAATTAGTTTACCACATGGCCCGGCAATCCCACTCTTAGGCATATACCCAAAGGATTAACATCCATGCAACAAAGACATCTGTTCAACTATGTTCATAGCAGCACTGTTTGTAATAGCAAGAACCTGGAAGCAACCTAGATGACCCTCAATTGAGGAATGGTTAATGAAGATGTGGCACATCTACACAATGGAATACTACTCTGCAGAAAAATAATAATGGTATCTTGAAATACGAAGGCAAGTGGATGGCACTTGAAGAAACCTTCCTGAATGAGGTAACCCAGTCACAAAAAGAGGAATATAGTATGGACTCACTCATATATCGATTTTAGACCTAGAGCAAAGTATCATCAGCCTATAATTCACATCACCAGAGGAACTAGGATACAAGGTGTATTCTAAGAGATTCATATAAAGTCCCTCACAGAACTGGTAATGGACAAGTCCCCCAGAGGTCAGGTGAAGTGGGGGGGGGGCAGCGAATGGAGAGAGAAGTAGGAGAAAATGAGGGGGAGGAAAGGAAAACATGTGCGACCAGGAAGATTGAGCCTGGTTAGGAATAGAAGGTAGGAAAGAGAGAAAGAGACAGAGACAGAGAGAGAGAACATAAAAGAGGGAGCCAATATTGGTTTGAAGATAAAATTGAACACAAAGAAAGGTCTAGAGAACTACAAGACTGCTGCCAACTAACTATTTGAGCTTCCGTGGAAAGGCTATCATAAATGCCCTTCCCGGAGAGTGAGATCAACAACTAACTTATCCATGGAGCCCTCAACTAATGCCAGTTGGATACAGGAGCAAACACCCATACATAAACACTGAGTCGAACTAGAACCCAGATGCAGATGGAGAGGACAAGACCAGGTGGCAGAAACACATAGAGACAGCTTACCTGAACAAGGAGGAGCTAATGGCCACTAGACTGACAGCTGGGAAGCCAGCATAGGACTGACTCAGGCCCCCTGAATATGGGTCTCAGCCAGAAGGACTGAGCAGTCTAAGGGACCTCAGACAGTGGAGCCAGGATGTATCCCCGGTGCACAAAAGGACTTTGCAAACACATCCCCCATGGAGGGATAACTGCCTTAATCTAGAGACAGGAGAGAAGCCCTAGTCCCTACTTCACATGACCTGTCAGATCTACATGACCCCAACTGGATGGCATTCCCCTACATATGGAATTAGGGTGGAGGGATGGGAGGGGAGGGTGGTTAGAGTGCATGTGAGAGGGCAGAGAGGGTAAAAGGGAGGGATGGAGGGAGGGAGGAACGGAGGGAGGGAGGGAGAGGGAACTGGGATTGACATGTAAAATTATAAATTAAATTTAAAAAAATGCTTTGACTCCAAAATTTAAGTTGAAGGACAAGTTACTGGGGAAAAGGATTTCTATTTTTGTTTCCACAGAAAATGAAAAGATGTGGATTCCTTCCAGACTAATGTGGTTTGATCACGCCAGACTGCCTGAAACAGAGTACAAGGTGATCCTATATTCAAAACAGCTGGACAAAGCAGCCTTACAGACTACAGCCAGGATTTCTGAATCTTCTTCGAATCCCCCATGACAGTGCCCCTTACTAGCAGGAAGTAGTTTGGAAAGAATGACACCCAAATTCCCAAATATTGTGTATAAATGTTTGTTTTCATTTAATTGGACTTTGTTATATAAAATAAAATAAAATAATAAAAAAAACATTACTAAAGTCTGATTCACAAATCAAGTGCCAAACACTAATAGTGGGAGACTTCAACACCCCACCCTCACCACTGACAGTCTATCAGACAGAAGCTTAACAAAGAAATAAGGGGACTAACAGAGGCTATGACTCAAATGGAGTTAAGAGACATCTATAGAACATTCCACCCAAACATAAAATATACATTTTTCAGATTCTAATAGAACCTTCTCAAAAATTGTCGATATACTCAGTAACAAAGTAAATGCCAATATACATACAGTAGAATAAACTATTGTACCCTACCAGATCACCACCGCTTAAAGTTAGAATTCAACAGCAAGATTACTTTCAGACAGCCCACAAACACATGGAAATAGAAAAATAATCAACTGAACCACTACTGCGTCAAGGAAGAAATAATGAAAGAAACAAAAGGCTTAAAAAATGTAATGAAAATGACCTCATAACATACCCAAACTTATGGGACACAATGAAAGCAGTGCTGAGCAGAAAGGTCACAGCACTAAATGCACATACAAAGAAGCTGGGAAAATCACACACTAGTAAATTAACAGAACAACTGAAAGCACTAGAACAAAAAGAAGCAAATTCACCCAGCCGGCGTAGATGACAGGAAAGTCAAATTGAGGGCTGAAATCAATAAAATAGAAAAAAAAAATAATACAAAGATTCAATGAGGCATAGAGTTGGTTCTTTGAGAAATTCAACAAAATAGACAAACCAGTATCCAAACTAAACAAAAGGCAGAGAGAGAATATCCAAATTAACAAAATCAGAAATGAAAAGGGGAACATACAACAGACACTGAGGAAATCCAGAGAACCATCAAGTCATACTTCAAAAACTCCACAAAGTTGGAAAAATTTAAGAAAATGGACAATTTTCTAGGTAAGTGCCGCATACCAAAAAAAAAAAAAAAAAAAAAAAACCCAGAAAAACCACTTAAATACACTAATAACCCCTAAGGATATGAGACAGTTATCAAAAGTCTACCAGCGCCCCCCCCCCAAAAAAAAAAGCCCAGGCCCAGATGGGACTCAGTTCATAATTCTACCAGAAATTCAAAGAAGAGCTAATACCAATACTCCCCAAATTATTCCACACAATAGAAACAGAAGGAATATTGCCAAACTCTCTTTATGCGGCTACAATTACACTGATAACCAAACCACACAAAGACAAGAAAAAGAATTACAGAAAAATTTCCCTCATGAACATAGATGCAAAAATATTCAATAAAATACTGGCAAACTGAATTCAAGAACACATCAGAAAAATCACCCACCATGACCAAGTAGGATTCATCCCAGAGATGCAGGGATGGTTCAACATACGAAAATCTGTCAATATAATCTACCATACAACCAAACTGAAACAAAAAAAAAAAACACATGATCATCTCACTAGATGCTGCAAAAACCTTCAACAAAATTCAACACCCCTTCATGATAAATGTCGTAGAAAGCATAGGGATACCAGGAGGATACATAAACATAATGAAGGCAATGCACAGTAACCCAATAGCCAACATCAATGGAAAGAAACTCAAAGCAATCTCATTCAAATCAGGAACTAGACAAGTCTGTCCACTCCTTCCATATCTATTCAACACAGTACTTAAACTCTAGCTACAAGACAATGAAAGGAGATCAAAGGGATAGAAATTAGAAAAGAAGAAGCCAAACTGTCACTATTTGCTGATGATACGATTTTATGCATAAGTGACCCTAAAAATTCTACCAGAGTACTCCTACAGCTGATAAACACCTTCAATAGTATAGCAAGATACATGATTAACTCAAAAAAGTCAGCAGCCCCCTATATTCAGATGACAAATTGGCTGAGAAGGAAATCAGAGAAACATCACCCTTTATAATAGCACCCAACAACATAAAATATCTTGAGGTAATTCTAAACAAACAAACAAAACACATATATGACAAGAACTTCAAGTCTTTCAAGAAAGAAATTAAAGAAGATATCAGAAAATGGAAAGATTTCCCACGTGCTTGAATAGGTAGGATCAACATAGCAAAAATGGCAATCATGTCAAAAGTAATCTACAGATTCAATGAAATTCCCATCAAAATTCCAGTACAACTTCACAGACCTTAAAAGAGCAAATTACTTCATCTGGGAAAAAACAAAAACAAAAAATCAGGATAGCAAAACAAAAACAAAACATAAAAAAAAAAAAAAAAAAAAAAAAACACCACCAACAAAAACACTGTAAAATAAAGGATCTGCAGGCATCACCATCCCTTAACATCCCTGACTTTAAGGTCTACTATAGGGCTATACTAATGGGTATTGGCATAAAAGCAGACAGGTAGACCGATGGAATAAAATCTAAGAACCAGATATCAACTCACACACCTATGAACACCTAATTTTTACTAAGAATCTAAAACTATAAAATGGAAAAAAGAAAATATGGTGCTGGTATAACTGGCTGTCAACTTGTAGATGAATGTGAATAGATCCATATCTATTGCCATGCACAGAACTCAAGTCCAAATGGATCACAGACCTCAATATAAATCCATCCACACTGAATCTCATAGAAGAGAAAGTGGGAAATACATTGGAATGCATGGGCACAGGAAACCAATTCCTAAAGACAACATCAGTAGCACAGACTCTGAGAGCAGCAGTTAATAAATGGGACCTTCTGAAACTGAGATGCTTCTGGAAAGTAAAGAACACAGTCAACAAAACAAAAATGGCTTCCTACCACAGGGGAAAAGATCTTCACCAATCCCACATCTGATAGAGGGCTGATCTCCAAAATATACAAAGAAGTCAAGAAACTAGAAATCAAAACGCCAAATAATCCAATTTAAAAAATGGGGTACAGATCTAAATAGAGAATTCTCAATAGCACAATCTCAAATGGCAGAAAGACATTTAAGGAAATGTGGATCATCGCTAGTCACCAGGGAAATGCAAATCAAAACTACTCTGAGATTCCATCTTACACCAATCAGAATGGATAAAATAAAAAACACCAATGACAGATTATGCTTGAGAGGATGTGGTGAAAGGGGAACATTCCTCCATTGCTGCTGAAAAAATTAGACCCTGCAATACTATTGTTGGGCATATACCTGAAGGAGGCACATTATGTGTAACTAGGCTGGCAGGAAACTGCTCGTAACAGACATTTGCTCAACTATGTTCATAGCAACATTATTTGTAATAGCCAGATCTTGGAAACAGCCTAGGTGCCCCTCAACTGAAGAATGGATAAAGAAAATTTACACAATGGAGTACTACTCAAGGATAAGAAACAATGGCATCTTAAAATTCTCAACAAATGGGCAGAACTAGAAAGAAACCATCCTGAGTGAGGTAACCCCAAACCAGAAAGACATATATAATATGTACTCACTCACAAATGGATACCCCTGATATAAAGAAAAGATACCCAGCTTAAAAAACATAGCTCCAGAGAAACTTAAAACTTCTTCGAGAAACAGATGGAAGCAGATGCAGAAATCCACAACTAAACAATGGGCCAAGATCCTGGAGTACAATAAAAGTGAGAGAGGAGCAAAAATATGACAAAGCAGTCAAAATCATGGTGTGGAAAATCCACAGAATCAGCTGACCCATGCCAATGAGACATCAATGACTCAAGTCTCAGAAATGAGGAACCAGCATAAGACAGAACTAGACTCCCTTACTACAGGTAACAACAATGGTGTGACTCGGACAATATATGAGGCCACTGGCAGTGGGTACAAGACCTAACATTAATGCAAACTTTCGTAATGGAGGCCATTCTACATGGAGAGATACCTTGCCTAGCCTAGACATAGGGGTGCCTTGGTCCTGCCTCAACTGGATGATGGGACTGACTTAGTAGACTTCCTATGTGGGTCCTTACCCTTTCCTTGGACCAGATAGGAGGAGGGGGGAGTGGAGGGTTTCAGAGAAAAGGAGGAAGGAGGAACTGGGTTTGGCATGTAAAAAATAAATTAATATAAAAAGTCAAAGAAAAAAGAAGGCAACTTCAAACCCTCAGCACATCATAATGACTTCATGTAGTGAGATAATCCTTCTCTGGCACTGACCACGCCCATTGGGGGTGGAGCCATGGGCGGAAGTGACCTGTGGAAGGAGGTCGGAGAGAGAGCCAGGAAAAGCTCTCTTGCTGGTGTGACTTGGACAGGAGAGCATCAGGTGGAATTTCCTGGTGTTCATCTGTCTAGGTTGTAAGTTATTTCTCCCTGAATAAACATCTATTCAGCCTATTTGTTTATCCTGATCCTTATTTAACTGCAATATCTGGTGTCAGAAGCGGGATTAGGATTTTCAGGGGACCTGGGTTTCACCCAGGCGGTAGACGCCGCTCCCCTCCCCCACCTTCCCCAACGGGCACGGTCCCTTGCCTAACCAGGTGGACTCACCACAGCTTTGGGACATTTGCCTCTTCCTTATGGCAAAGGAGATCTTTGCCGCCAAAGCGGACCTGAGAAGGCACTCACCACTTCTCATTTTTTGCTCATTTCCGCACTACACTTTGCATTCGCGCAGAGCTGCTCGGCACCCGCATTTAATTTAATATTGATGTGTAACTTTTCCACAAGGAATAATAACGATTCCTAACAGCAGTCTTTGAACTCTCCGGAAAGAAGATGGGGCCCCACATCATCGTTTCCACTTGACTCAACCTGATGCATCTGAACTAGAAACATCACCCTAAAACTGGTTTCAGACTGTTTTGCTCAAGACAACTCATGACTAGCTAGCTGTAATGGTGCACCTTTTTATTACACCCTGGCCAGAGTTTCAAATAGAACTACAGTCAAGCATTTTCTGCCACACAGTGACTAGCTACATATGTCACAGCCAGTTCTGTTGAGAAATTTGGTTGCTAAAAATTTTTGTTCCTACAGGATCCATTGGTGCAATCATCATCCCATTTCAGCAGGAAGTAACCTTAAGATAATGACGCCCCCTTTCCCTACCCTTGGAATTTTGGGATAATAGTCATCGTCTTTGGGTTGGTTTTAGTTATTTAGGGTTGGGTATGGAAGGTGATGCTTACACTTGGGTTTATCTTTTAGACAGGAATATGGAATGGTTGGGAAAGGTATGGTTTAGATGGGATATAGGTAGATTAGCCTGTTTTCTTGTGAATTTGAGTAAGAATGAATTAGTATTTTACAGCTTACATTGTTATGTATTCTTATATGTGGTAAGCTATGTAAAATTAAGTTTATATTTTGTTATATTGTGTGAAATCTTTCCACTTACGATGTTTTATGCACATTATTTTTACCATATTCTATGTATGTATACTTTTCTTGTATTCAAGACATTTGTATATTGATACAATTTGGGATATTTATCATGCTGTCCTTCATAGTTCTACCTCTTGTCTTGACATTTCTACTCTACCTCTATTTTAGGGATTTATATGTATGTATATGTATATAGTTATATTGTTTAAGTAGTTGTTACTGCTTTACTCAGGGAAGTTTTAATCAGTTTTTTAGCTAAGTTCCTGAGTATTACAGATTATCTTCACTCATGTTTCCTGTACCTATGAGATTAGTCAGATACAGATGCTTAATCTTCAATCACTTCATAGACATGTAGAACATGGCATTTAAATGTTTTAATATTAGTACTCCATTGACATGAGACACTGTTGCTCCTGGCAGCACCGTGCACTTTCCCGAAAATATGTTGGACACTGTTGTTGCTCCTGCTGGAGTTCATTCTCGCCTCAGCTAATGGCCTGTTGGGCAAAGAATTGCCACCACCTTGACCACTGATTTGGACATGCAGTCCTATGTGCTTGCAGGAGACAAATATAGAAGACTGCTTGACCTTGCCAAGTCAGGGTAAGACAGCCATTCTACCTCCCTGCTGTTGTTGTGGTCTGTCAAGTTCTCTTGGCCTTAGCCAAACCTGGGTGTACCAACGTTGCTGTGAGACCTAGGGTGACTGTCTAGGTGGCTTGCTGTTTCTGTCCTTGCTGCACCTTTTGGAAGTTGCCCATCCACACTTCCTGTCTACTCTAGTATTGTTATTTTACTTCTCAAGTCTTGA
>NW_026125050.1:0-106277 GCF_943737965.1 Phodopus roborovskii
TAACACTCTCTGAACAATATTTAACATAGAACCCCAATGGACCTGCTCTTAGGATGCTGTGAATGATCCTGAAAAAGCTGTATCAAAATTCATGACTATGCTTCTCTTTAAGTAGCATTTCTCATGACAGCTAATCTGTACTTAGATTGTTCTAACAATTAGTTTCATAATTGCTTTAATACATGAGGAAGCTGTTCTCTACTCTTCTGATTATTTGAATCTTTCCACTTTTCAAATTGCTTTAGCCAAAATACCACCATCTTTCTTTGGCAATTGTCCACATTTTTTTAAAGCATGGATTTCATGATTTAGTCATGTCATGGTTGGAATGAAAGGTGTGTTCCCCCACAGAGTTCATGTGCTTTAACACTTGTCTTTAAGTTTATATGGAGGTTACAGAACCTGTGAGGAGAGACCTGGCTAATGAAGAGAAGTAGAACATATGGTGGGCTTTGAGGTTTATAGCTTAGCTCCTTTTGCTTTAAAACTCTCTCTACCTCTTTGGTTTTCTGATATACACGCAAACTGTATACAAACCTCTGTAACCTAAACCCCATACCTCAACACCACCCACATCATGCTTTTTCCACTATAGGACCGTACACTCCTAAACCGTGCATAACCAATAAAGTCCTTTCTCATAACTAAAAATGAGCATTAATGGGAAAGGTTGGTAATGAGAATAGTAAGGCTTATTATTTCCAAAGAAAGCACTTAGGTCAGACAATGAGTATGAGGCAGTCCCTCCACAGAAGCCTAGTAAGCTGTGTGTGACAACATGAAGGTGACATCTAAGTTGGAATGCAGACCTAGAGGTGCTGGAAAGACAGAGTGTGCAATGTTTTGCAAGAAAATGTAGCCACTGATGATTCCATCCCAAGAGACCACACGTGCTGAGCAGCTGATCCAGCAGAAGTGGATCTCAGCCAGTCCTAGTGATTGGGCTTTGGTGTTTTCCTTACTGGGTTTCAGTATTGCTTTGCTCAAAACTTTACCACACAGTCTTTCAGTCCCTTTTACAAGCAAAACGCTGTCTGTCAAGGAAGAATACCTTTTGCTCTCTGACTTTTACAAGGCTCTCAGCTGAGAGTTTAGACTTTTTGAACAGTACTGATGTGGTTACAACTCTTGAAGTTGTATTGATAGCAGTTGTCTCATCAGTGACACAAGCCTGCAAGGATCTAGGGCCAAATGCTATGTGGATGTAAATGTTCTCCTATAGGTCCCTAAATGGTTGTGCTGCTCCAGAAAAATGTGATGCTTAAAAACATAAAGTTTGGCTAGTGGAGTTAGTAGTTGGTATAGCCTTTGATGACTGGACATAGTCCTACTTCAGGTTAAGCTTCCTTCTGCTTCCCAATTTCCCTGCCATTAATATCTATGATAATGTCCCCATGACTTGAGCCTGGTTGAGCCACTGTACCTTTTCTACCATGATGTGCTATACCTCCTCAACCGTAAGTAGAAAGTAAATCCTGCCTCTCATGGCTGGTTCTGTCTTTCGCCATTATAAAAAGTAGCTAACATAAGGGTGGATCGTGGACCTTTGAAAGTCTATGTACCTTTGTTATGCATTTATATCTCTCAGTAAATAAATGCAAAACTCCGAGAGTGGTCTTCAAAACCTATTAGAATCACAATGGTTCCTAAAGATCTAAACCAAAACTGATTACACACACACACCTCACACTTGTATAAATAATGCACCGAGAAAGTGGGCGTTTTGAGCTCTTTGAGGAAGAAAAAAATTCCCTGAGTATCTTTTGCCATAATGTATCCAAATCCATGGGTCATAATTCATTGAAGGGGAGATCAGGAAATTTTCAGGATTCTCCTTCTACAGGACATGGGAGATGGTGGGAGACCTGGGCAGCACCTGTTAGTAGCAGCTGCCTGTCTGTCCCGCAGAAAGCAGTTTAAGGAGGGTTTCTCTTGAGCCCAGAAGGACTGATTCATGTTCCAGAAGGGCTTTAAAAAGAGTTTCAAGGGTAAGATAAAATACTGAGACAGAATGCACAAAAGGCAACAAATTTTGCAATCACCTTGTTGATAATGAAATGCTTTATTATTTTATATGTCTAGTCTTATACTCTTGGTTAATTTGCTTCACAAAGTCAGTTTGGGCTAAATAGATTTTTAAAAGAGGTCTCTGAGGGACTTCAGGATACTAAAAAAAATTGACACATATGTTATTTGATTTTTTTCATTCAATTCTAGAATTCAACTTATTCGTAGCATTTTAAATTAGTCACAGTAGGATATTCCTTTACTTTTAGACTACCCAAAAAATTTACCAGAATAAACAAAATAATGTGCTATTTCTAAAAGTAAAAGAACACATCAGTCAGATCTTAGGAAGGTTTCTTTGTTGTTGCTGGTCTCCTTCTTTTTTTTCTCTCTCTCTCTCTTTTCTTTTCTAAAATCTGATAACTATAACACTCCAGGAAAAATCAGTTTTCATCATGATCAAAAATGATAATTAGGATGTTTATAAATGTTCTGGGTAAATTAAAAACACATTTATGTTAGTCAGAAATTTCTTCCCCTACAACAGAATGCCAGACCTTCAACCAACCTCAGAGGCAGATTTACACTGGTTCATGGTTTCAAAGGGTCTCACTTCTTCATGTAGGAATGACAGTAGAAATGGAGATTTCTGTCATGGCAGCCAGGAAAGCAGGAAGGCCAATGGCCTACTCTCCCAAATGTTCCACTGTACTTTGTAAAAGTGAAAGCCCCTCCTGAAATAGTGGCACCACCTGCTGGGAGCAAGCATGCACCACAGGAACCATTTCCTCATTCAAACCATCCAGCCACACTTCTTGAAGCTCTTTTTGGTGGTTGGTGGGAAATACACAGTTTCTTGCGGTTTTCAGAGCATCCTTAGCTATCCTGGGACTTCATCAAGCAATAAAAATGACAGTAGATGCTTCTCTAATGCTCATGTCTCTGGGGGGTAAAGGGAGGAGTTGTAAAATGTTCAAGAGTTAAGATTTTATAGGAGACAAGACAAGTCCCTTAAAAGGGTTCAAAATAATGTATTTCTTCTACTGTATGCTGGAAGGAAAGGGGACTCATAAGAGCCAACTATTTCCCCAAGGAAACTGAAAGCATTCCAGAATCTCTAAGTTGAAGATTGCCAAGGGGTTGCAAGCACAGGGAGCTACAAAGTATTGCTTACCAAGGAAGTTTCCTGAAGAACAGAAAAAAAAAAATTACCTGGCCATTATTTCTGTGGGAACTCAAAGGAATTCCTTGACTCATATTTTACGTCTTGAGAAATAACAGAGGGAAAATACTAGGACTGGGGAATCAAGTGAAAAAAATTTTTCACCAAAGTGCAGATTTCCGAAGTTGGTTTGGAAATCAGAAAATGCCAAAGAAAGGCATCACAGATAGAATGAGCTCTCCAATCCACTACATTTCCATTCCACTCCAGTTCACCCAGAGCCCTGGGAGCCAAAAAGCTTTTTCTCCGTGGACACAATACAAACCAGAGTTCTAGCTAGATATTATTGGCATATTTGAAGTTCTCTGAGTTTGAAGTCGGTTATGCTAACCACACTCACTGAGGACCAAATTATTTGTGAAATTCTCACTGAAGAGGAGGGGTTTCTGCGTCTTTGGGGTATTTGCTAAATAACAACCATGCTATTAAATGAGCTTGTAGATATCTTGCAACAAGGCTATGATTGAGACATCCTCAAATTTACTAGAGGTGAGATGAGGTTGGTACTTCAAGAACATGGACACAAAGTTGAAATAATATTCAGGCTTCTGGATTAGTCTGGGTTTCCTAAACTTGTTTCTGTCAGGACTTTTCATGCCAAGACCAACTCCACTTAGTTTTATTTGCTACAAGTAAGAAACACAACACACGAATAAGCTGAAGCATTAAAAAATAGCCTTCTTGCTCATGGCTCTCACCTAGAATCCCTGCTCACCTCAGGTTAATAGACCACATGAAGGATGTCCTGTTGCTGTAAGTCAGGATAAGCCATAATTTATATGGGTATATTGATAAGAGCCTGCCATTCTTAATCAAATGTTTAGGGCAGACCCCCAGATTTAGAGCTGAGCATAAGATATATAGAACTTCAATTCTTGTTTGCCTAAACCATTCCTATCCTGTATGCAAATATAAAAATTATTTATAAATTTGCCACATATAACTTGCATTACAATTCTCTGCATGTGGATATGTTTGATAAATTTTATGATAAAAGCATTTATATCATAAAACATGTTTATGTTTGTTATACATTTCTTTAAAGTCATATTTCAATCTAACGTATAAAATGGAAAAGATTACAGGAATCATTTTATCAATACAAACATATCTGAAAGATTATTTGTGATAATGAGAACAATTTTGATGTATTTAATGATGAGTCACTAAAACTTTTCCTTATAACTTTGTACTTGGCTCTGTGGGGTTGGACCAGCTTGTCAGCCCCGACGTGCCTTAGCCCAGCACCCTAACCCTCCAACTACTACACAATTATTGTGGGCTTGGTTTTTGGTGAGGTATGAATGCCCATGGAAAAGATTTGGGTCATGCACATATTTTTTGTGTTCTCAGAGTACATAGCACTGGGCAGTTTGATAAATGCTAAATAATAAAATTGTCTTTAAGCAAAGAGACCCAGGGAAGCATGGAAGGTATTACTCTTATGTGGGGAAAAAAGACTCTCTGAGCCCTGTGGTATTTCCATCAGGCTGTTCTTGCCAATTCTAGATATATTAAATTGAAAAAGTGGGAAAATTGTCAAAATGTGGTCAGGTTTGTACTCCATAAAAGAATAATGGCTTCAGCTGCTTTCTTCCAGTATAACTTATATTTCCATTTGTCATATTGCTCACAAAAAAAGGTATTTTTTTTTGTTAAAGTTACACCTGAAAATTTTTGTATGGTTTCTCAGTTCTTTGCCTCAAATGCAACTAAACTTACAATGCATATTGTAACTTCTGTCCAGAAATGAAGGCCAAACCTGATAAATGCAAAATTTCTAAATAATAAAGGCAGAAACTAAAATTGTGTTTGGAGGCATCTAAGGCTGGTTCCACCTGCCAAGTACTCTGAAGGTGACTGACAAAATCCATGTCAACTGAATCCCTCTGGGGTCTGGTGAAACAAAGTCAGCTATTTTCCCATGAAAGAGGGAAGCTAGTCAATCTCCCCTCACCCTTAGACCCCAGATATTACTCTCCTCAAAGGCTAATGTTACAAAGCTATTTAGGTTTTGTTTCTGGACATGCACAGGAGCACCCTCTAGTAGAGGAGGCATGAGAATAAGGATTATCAGTTAGTTCCTTAGGACCTTAGGGTAAAGCTGTACATGAAAAGAAGGGGTGGGAAGCTATTCATGGTTTTTATTCCCATTAAATCATGCCACCCTTTTTTATGTGGAAAAGCTGCTATACCCAAGGATATAATTTGTATTGCGTTGATCAAAATCCTCTTAAGTTCTGGGTCTGATACTAAATTATGACTCTAAACACAAGAAACAAACCTAAGGTTGGCTAAACACTAAGTGTCTTGTTGAGCAATGAGTTTGCCAGACAATGTTTCACGCACCTGTAATCCTGGCTAATTGAAGACCAAGGCAAGTGAATGAGTTCAAGTTCAAACTGAGCATAGGCAGAGCCCAGCCTGTGCTACATAGGTAGGGACACCAATCTCCACAAAACAACCGGAAGAGGCAGAGGGGAGGGAGCCAGAGGAGGGAGGGAGGGAGAGATAAGGTCCAAAAATTTAAAATATAGGGATTTAGTGGGAATTTAAAATTTAAGTATCTAACTTAAGTTCAGTACTAGACACCCAAAGACAAAACACAGAGGGTAAGAAGAAGGCGGGAAATGTCAGAAGATAAAGGACTAATACTTAAACTGAATAAAGAGCAGCAACAGAGTTGGAGATTACAGTCAGGGCTAAGATAAAGACAAAAATAGGTCAATAACATTCTAGGGAGATGAGAGAATGACAGCATTATATGACTTTAAAGAAACTTGTTGTATGATGAGATAAAGCATAAAACACACTGGAACGCCGGCATTTCAATAGAAAACTGAAATCTCTATTTATCACAGCAGAGGGGACTGACCCTGAAAAAAAAAGCTCCAATATTTGATAAAAAAACATACTAGAGAAGGTATATTCTCATTGAAGACTAGGAAGAAAGCTTGGGAAACAATGGCCTGCCTTGTATGAGAGAGGTATTTTTAAAATAGAATAAAAGACAGAGCCGGTGACTTAGTTGATATGATAGGAATGAAATTAAGGTTGACTGGGCTGTCTGTGATCAAGGAAATACAAGGAAAAGTAATACACCACAGCAAATCTTTAACTGCAGGAAGGAAGAATAACCCCAAAGTATCTGAAAAAATATCCATCACAGATGTTATAGTGCATTGTAAAGAAACCACAACATAGGCCACACATGACAGTGGGGTGGGGATTTTTAGAGGAGGAAATATAGGGGAAGGGTGGGAAGAGGAAAAGGAGGTTAAAGAATGGGTATCACCAGACCGTAGTGTATAAATGTATTAAATCGCCAAAGAATAACCTTTTTTTACATGAAGCAAAATCATATTCAGGTCTGCACCAGGTCCTTTGTGTATATGTCATAGCTTTCAGCTTCATATTTTTATGGGATTGCTGAGTGTGTGAACAGTCTCCGATTCTTATGCCCGCTCTTGGGGCTCTTTTCTTCTCTTGGGGTACCTTCTAAAGCCCCCATGTGGTGGCTTTGTTTTATTTTATTATATTTTATTTTACCATGTTTGGTTACCTTCAAGAAGCTCTGTTTTTTCTTTTTGTTTTTGTTTTGTTTTGTTTTGTTTTGTTTTCTAGGAAGGGGCTGGAGGGAGTGGGGAGGAACTTGGAGGAGTAGCGGGAGAGGAAACTGCAATCAAGATATATTGTATGAGAAAAGAATCTGTCTTAAATAAATGAAGCAAAGGGGGAAATCAAAATAAGTTTTAAAATTTAAAAGTCTCGCCAAGCATTGGTGGCGCACACCTTTAATTCCAGCACTTGGGAGGCAGAGGCAGGAAAAATCTCTGAGTTCAAGGCCAGCCTGGTCTACAGAGCTAGATCCAGGACAAGCTCCAAGGCTACTAAGAAACCCTGTCTCAAAAAAACAAACAAACAAAAGGTTAAAAATAATATGAGTAACAAAAATTGGATACAATGGACTATTAGTAATATTTGGGAAAAGAATGTAATTTAAGAAATTTATATTTAGTAAGGTATTCTGTTCATATAAAAAATTAGATTTCCTTTTCCAAGACTTCAGAAGAGACAGCAATTCAATGTTATCAGGTGATCTGATCAAGACAACCCTCATTGAAGCCCTCCCTCCTGGGTGATTGTCAGTTGTGTCATGGTAACAGTTAAAATTAATAGTCATATGCAATGTATGAATGCATGTAAGTGTTATGTGTGTGTGTTTGTTTTTTTAAAGAAAATTAGCAGAAGATTATGGCACATATAACTGAGAGAAAACATCAATAAGGAAATCAGAGAGAAAGAAAAGAAGGGGAGAGAGTAGAGAAGGATGAAAAAGGGGCATTCTTCTGTTCGAATAGCTAATTTTGCATTTTGAATGTAATTTTCATAATACCCCTGAATATTCCCCATTATAATAAAGGAAAATTTTACTTAATTGTGTCTGTTATTAAAAAATAGTTCAGACTTTCAGCAAGCAAATCTCTGGCCAGCCTGGTCTACAGAGCTAGTTCCAGGACAGGCTCCAAAGCAATACAGAGAAATCCTGTCTTGAAAAACAAAAATAAATAAATAAATAAATAAATAAAATAAAAAAATAAAACAAAACCTTCAGAATTTCTAGACATTATATAAATAAATCTGAGAATGATGATTATGGATTCTTTAATTCTCAATAGATATATTAAGTGAATGTGCTATTAAAATATCTAGAATTTTCTGAACAAAAGCAAGAATACTGACAACAAGCAATTTCATTTTGTTCTTAACCACAGTAGGAAACTAGAAATTTATTTTCATACATTTTGAGAAGGCATTATTTAAAAAAAAAATTAAAGAATAAATGTTAATATATACATTTTTCATCAACTGAGATTATTATATATTTCTTAGTGAAATAACTAATATTTGATATTCCTATATGGGGTGGTTCTTATATACAAATTTCTCTTTTACTTGGATTTGAAATGTCATTAAACTTATTTAATAACTTAATTCATTTAATAAGTTTAATTTATCTTGAAATTAGTTATTAATTTGTCCCTATAAGCTTTCTACAAGACAGAGACAAATTTAAATACAACTGAATATTTAGGACTCACCCACACAATATGTGTCTATAAACAAAGCTAGCTTAATAGTCTCAAAATCTTTCACCATTAACTAAGAGAAAAAGAAACTATATGTTCTACTACAAAATAGTGAAAGTGGATGGAAGCAAATGAAACTATAAAAATTGAAAATGGAAGGTTGATTGGGAATGTTGATTTTAATTCTTCTTAAAATGGAATGGTTTAATGAAATCCCATATATGTTTAGGTGACTTTTTGCCTTTTCAGAAGAGAAGCAAGAAGATGTAAGAAATTTTCTAAATCCATAGAGGTGAATAAAGAACAGCTAAGAGCCATTTATGGAGGAAAATTAAAGAAAGATGGGTCACTTGTCATGTGTAATATCAAAAGCTCTTATGCAATGCTTAAGATAACATATGAGATGTTATTCTGCTAATAATCACCAGCAATGCAAGAAAACTTTCAAATGGAAAAAGCTATCTTGGTTACCTTTCTTAGTTGCTATAACTCAGGCAAACTTTTCTGTGGCTAACAAAGGCAGTTTTAGCCAGAAAGGATTTATTCTGGTTCACAGTTTGAGGTACACTCCATCATTGTGGGCAGATCAATGCAGCAAATGTTTCAGAGAGTGGTTCACATTGCAGCCACAGTCAAAAAGGGGAGGGGACCAGTGAATTCCCACGTTCAGCTACTCTTTGCTTTTTATAGAGCCTAAGAACAAAGCTTCAAGGGGAACAGAGCTCTCCACCTTTAGGGTGGGTTTCCCAGGTTGATCAAACTCGTCAATATCACTTTTCATTGTCCCAACAGAAGCAAACCTACTCCTAAAAAGCAGATGTACCTGGAGGCTTGCCTCCTGGGAGCTCCCACATGCTCTCAAGTTGATAATCAACACTACAAAAATGACTGAAATTTTCATGACTGTTTGTTTTAAGTAATGTAATACTGCCAAAACTGCCACAGTAAGGTCACCTCCCTACTACAGAGAGTGACATAATGCCCTCTAGGAAAATATGAGTGGTAGAAAGATCCACAGGTTTAAACATGTTTATACTCAAAAAACTAAAAGAAGAGAGAAAGAAAACACATTCAAAATCTATCACAAAAAAATAAACAGCAGTGCCTGTAAAAAGACATGTGGGAGACCATTCTGAATGTCTGATATGTACCAATGCTAGAAAACTAGTATCCAAGAACAGAATGGACAGATACTTCTTTGACTACATACACTTTGGGATTGAATGAAGTCATATAAAATCAGGGAACAACAAAAGATTCTTGGGCTGGAAGACTAAGAGGAAAGAGCAGTGAACAACAGTGCAATCTTGAATCAAGAAAAAGAGAAAAGGAATGCTCAAAATGAAGAACCAAGACATGCACAATACTTATTTCTGAGAAGTCTACCCAATCGAGATAATCATGTGTGTTCTTCTAAGTGACAGGAGAAAACGTGGCCTAAAACAAATAACCACAATGAAGCAATAAAAAATGTATGTGCATCACTCAAGTTAGGGAGATGAAGCTTTATCATTTAAAAATGAAATCTACAGTCCAGGTATCTCTCATCTTACCCTGTGGGAGCTCGGTTCTTGTGTATTAACAAAAACACTCAGATTTAAATCTGGCCATTGACTAAGTCAAATCACCAAGGATTTCTTTGCAGTATTAAAAATTAATTTGTTGTGAAAGTACAGTGTGGGAACATATAAGATCTTTTCACCATGAAAGGGAAATGGCCATGGAGCTCACTCATGTGATGTGCTTGTTGTACAAGCACGGAGCTGAGTTTAGATGCCAGGCACCACATAAAAGCTGGGTAGAGAAGTGTATTTGTGATGGCAGTGCCAGGAGCACAGAGACAGGCAGAACCCTGGAGCTTGCTGGCTAGGCAATCTAAGCCCAAAAATAGAAAATTCTAGATTCAGTGAGAGACAGTGCTCCAAAAAATAAGGTAGAGAAGCAATTGAAGAAGAAACCTGACATTGACCTCTGGCCTTCACACACACACACACACACATACACACACACAAGCACACACTCGCACAACACGCACCATACACCATGGAAAAGGAGAAAAAAAGAATAGATAAAAATTGAGCCGAATGGTCTTTATAATGTGGAGTAATTCTTACTGCAATGCATACCCCCTTCAAGAACCAGAGGACCAGAATAGTACATGCTCCATGAGAGAAGCCTACTGGGAAAGAGAAATATTTTTCTTACTATATAGTATCATTACAGAAAGTTGTTGATTGTAAGAAAATACTCTCTTACCAATAATCATCTTTGAATATGTACTAATCTTTCCTTTGATGCTTATTTCTCTTCTGTGTATGTGTTTTAATCATGTCTGTGTCACTATAGAATAAGCCCTTGAATGGAGCTGTCATCATTTTTAGTACATTCTTTGTAGTTGCATAATAGTAATCAAATAAATACTTCACATTAATCTTGTTACCCAATAGCAAGGCCTCGTAAATTGTTTCTTTCCAACATTACAGTAAAAAACTTGCTAATAACTCACTAACTGAAATTCAGTGCAATACTTTCTGACCTGCTCTACCCATTCAAATATTCCTATAATAGGTTACTTGTTGCTTCTATGAACAGTATTCAAATCAAATGGAAAGAGACTAGAAAAAATTAAAAGGAACTAAACCAGCTGTGCAGTGGTGGTTCACACCTTTAATCCCAGCACTTGGGAGGCAGAGACAGGTGGATCTCGTGAGTTCAAGGCCAGCCTGGTCTACAGAGCTAGTTCCAGGACAGCCAGAACTGATACACAGAGAAACTATCTCAAAAAACCAAAAACCACAAAAAGGAACTATACCATTGAGGCTTTTACAGTAAGGGTTTCAAACATGCAGCCAACAGTATGTCAAAAGCATCTTGATGAAAATGATGTAAAGATCATACTAAATCTTCTAATAGTAAGCAGAAATATAAAATTTGGATGGAAGAAATACTACCATTACAATCTCCATTAAATGGTAGCCTTGATGCAATAAAGGAACCTATCAACATTACTAAAATTTACAGATCCCACATTTAGAATAATGGGCCTGCCATGAATGAGAAGGTAGCAAAAGTTCCAGATCATTTTTCTTTGGAGCTTGTCATGCCTAATAATAATTGATCAAGGCAGGTGCTTTATTATATTTCACATGAGGAGGAAAATCTGGTTTGTGGAAAATTAGCTTGTCCACAAGCAGCTCACTTTTAGGATTTGAAATTGGAGACTTTGTGGGGGAGGCAGGGCCTTTCTGTTGTATTTGTGGAATTATTAAGGACCAGAACATATTTCCTACTGCACTGATATCCTACTTACGACTTAAAAGAAATTAGATGGAGCAATTGAAAGGTATATTATTAAAAGGATTCAGTTCTGTATTAATCTGTATGTGTTGGGGGGTTCACAGCATGTGTGTGGTCAGAGAACAACTTTGTGCAGTCCTTCTGTCCTACCTTACACAGGTCTCAAGGGTCAGGTTCATTTCTCTAGGCTTGGAGCTAAGTACCTTTACCTCATGAACTATCTCAACACCCCAGATGCAGTATTTTAATTCAGTGAAGCCTGTATGTGGAGAAAATTGCAATTGGCACTTTCCTGAGAATAGTTTACTGGAGATACCTTCTGTGAACACAGAAAATGTAGCTGCATGGGTTACTTGGAGATAAAAATGGATCTGGCTCAGGCAAAGGGACAGCAGAAACGCGATGATGCCTAACTGGTATAGCTTCCAATAATGATGCTGCCCTTCTGCTCCGGCAAGAGGGCATATAGATGCCATAGGAACCTGCATCTTGGGGAGTCAAATTTGTGTGGAAGCCTATAAATAGCAAGTGGTAGAAAAAGCAAGATCTCAACAGCTCTTTGTGCTTCTCCCTGCTCAGCCAGTTAGCCCTCTGGCTGGCTTGCACTCTCCATTTCTCCTGGGATTCTGTGTTCTATCATCCCTGCAGGAAGATTCAGAGTGTAGAATCTATTGACATCTTGTTAGTTCTGGGGGAATGAACTTCTGAAAAGTGAAGGAAGTCCCTCCAGGAAAGCAGAATGACTGGCTGTGGAGACGATTTAATTCAAGGAAACCATCCGGCAGACTCTTCCAGTGTTCCTCATGCTGGACTCACTGTGAGAGGCTCTTTCAAAACTGAAATGGACATTAGAGGTCATTCCACGCAGTCTAAGCTTGGGCACCCTCAGGGTAGTTAAAAGTAATGCCTAAAACTTAAAATGTCTTTCTTCCAGAAAAACCATCTTCAACTCAATCTCACAGTGACCACACTACTAGACAAGAGCACCGCTCCCAAATCTCCCAATTCTTTGATACTATGACTGAACGATGGTCCAGTTTCTTCCTTTTAAGAAGGATTCCCAAAGATTAGTGGGTCTTCCTCCCAGGGCTAGGAAACCAAACACTAACTGAACTAGGTGGTTTTCTGTCCTTATACAATGGGCATAGTCAGAAGTGACAGCTTATTAAGAAAGTGCTTCTCCTGAGACATTACAGTGACCAAGAAGTTGAGAACTCAGATGAGTCCCAAGGCCAGGCAGGTGGCACAAATGTGCTATCACTTGATAACAGGGATTGCAGTGGTCTGCAAGGTCCATACATCCCCCAAAGACACGGGGGTAAATGAATTTCCTGTGTCCTGCCTTCAGGCTCCCCGCTTTAACCTCCAGGTCTCATGCTAGGACATTGGGTTCTCTAATCTGTGCTACACAAAAAAAAAAAAAAAAAAAAAAAACACACATGGTAACCTCAAAATAATGTTCTTTTGGGAAAGACAGCTTTTCATTACAAAGAGAGTACATATTTACTTCCAAAGATAAAGTTTCAAATGACCCTAAGTCTTTTGTGACTCTTAGATTTTTTTTTAACTAAGATACTTTTCTCAAAATTAGAGATAGTGTTTCTTCAACCTGTGTTTAATATTAATGACATTAATACTAGGTGGCAGGTTTTACACTGTCATTTGTCCATATAATCTCTTTATTATAATTTACTGTTTTTGTCACTTTCACAAATTTGTGGGAGACAGTATGAGAACTGATATATGTATATTCTGTGTTATGATCAAGAAAGCAAATAGTTATTTCTCCCTAGTCATTTTGGTGTGATAGCTCATTGTGCATATACATTACATACTGATAAAAATCAGGGGAATTAATGTTTCTGTTTCATTATTATTGCTTTGTGTGTTCAAGCTTTAGCCTCCTCTCATAAAGTACACAGTAGGTTATTGTATACTATATCCATCCCCCTCTGTTCTGTAGAACATTAGAATTTGTTACTTTCTCTAGCTTTGTGCCCATTCATCAACCTCCACGTGCCCCCTCCTTTCTTCTACTTCCCAGCAAGTTTTACTGTGAATTATATCTTTCAACTGATTTTTATAGCAATCTCAGATGGGAGGGTATTACCAGCAGTATTCCCACCAGCCTGGTCCCACAGCTGTGCCAGCCTCAAATAACACAGAGAGATACTGTATTAGATATAAAACTGTTGGCCTGTTACTAGCATTCCTTTTTGGCTATCTCTGTCTTAAATATTAACCCATTTATATTAATCTTAGTGTTTCTGTGTGGTCTTATCTTACCGGAGAGAGGGTCCGGACCTTCTCTCAAGTCTCTACATCTTGACTCTACTCTATTACCTCTCCCAGAATCCTCCTTGTCTCCTAGTCCTGTCTATCTTGCTTTCCTATTGGTCAACAGGGCTTTTTCATTAATCAATAAGAGAAACAAATACAGAGTGACATCTCCCATCAGGAGGGGACATGCAGTTTTTCTCCATGCTGTATCCTACTTTATTTAACATGATAGGCTCCAGTTTCATTTGTACTTTGTGGTTTGCTTTCATATGAATTTTTGTATTTTCTTCTAGTTCTGTGAAAGATGTCCTCATATTTTGATGATGACTCTATTTGAACCTCAAGACAGTTCTGAGTTATATGGATATTTTATATCATATTTTATATCATTCTTTCTTCTAGTCAATGAACAAGGGTGGACTTTTCATGCTGTAATGTTTTATCTGTAATTTATGTTGGAAATTTTGCAATTTTCATTTACATGGGTCTTTTAGATCATTGTTTGTTTTTTGACCTCCTCCCCACACACACACATACACACTTTATAGTTATTGTCATATAATTTGTCTTTTAAAGTGCAAGGTCTAGAATCATCTGTATCCTGCTAGGTCAGGTTGGGTCTATGAGGCAACAGTCCCTTTGCTAGTGTGGTAGGGTATCTTTGAGGTACCAGATATTGGGATATGCACAGGTCTTTGTCCCCAGAGGTCAATATAATTCAGACAATAGCTGCCTTCACATGATGACATCTTGCCACAGCAGTGTGGGCTCTTGGGGTTACTGGGGATATAGGAGTTCTTCCTCCAATGATAAACCACTGTGAAAGCCCTATATGACTTCCCTAAATGACCTTCTTGATAATAATAGCCAGTCTTCCAGGAGCTGAGACTAGCAGTGTCTGTACTAATGAGATTTGCTGAGACTCTTCCAGCCCGGTTTTCCTCTGAGTCTCCCTTCCCCACTAAGCAGTGAGGGTTGTAGGTCCTGGCTCCTCTTGCTCTTATTTCATTCTGCAACTCAGGTTTTCAAAGCTTTCAGGTTCTGCCCGGATGAATTTCATAGCTCCCTGATAGTCTCTTACCTCAAAGGACAGCTACCACCTTTGACTCTTGTTCCCTTTGGGAAGAGGAGGTAGACCCTGTGCTCCTCTATTTAGGCACTATTGATTCCCTATCCACATTCTCTATTTTACTTCCCACAAAAAAAAAAATGGGGAGATTGTATTTTCTACAACTAGCACATCATTGGCCCTTATGTTTTACAACAATAAAATGATTATTTTTACCTACAAGGCAGGTGCTAGGTCCTACCATCCATAAAAGGAAATACAATATGTTAAAATATTTTGCTGCTGTCTAGAGATAGTGTCACAGGCCTGAGATATCAATACTTTGGAGGCTGAGGTAGGAGAATCTGAAGTATGTGGTCAACCTGGGTTACACAATGACAACTTCTCTTAAAGAGTGAAACAAAACATTTATGCTAGCTTTTTCTTCAACTGTGAATATATGTAAGAGAAAACCCTGATGAGTTATTATGTAGAATGGTTTTACCTCAGTCTTTCAATTGTTAATTTCCTATTAAAACACCGTCTTCTTCTGTTACAGACAAAGCTCGAACGGAGGGTCCAACCTTCTCTAGTGCAAAGGGTTATGTGACCACTGGGCAGGAAGAACTGATCCTTGGGCAGGAAGAACTGATCCTCCTGCAGGAAAAGTCAAGAATGGGAAAATGTCTATGGATGAAGCTCTCGAGAAATTTAAACGTTGGCAGTTGGGAAAGAGTAGTCTGGAAATGATTCAACAGGTAATATGATCTTCTGGAACATTCTTTCACTTATGGATCTCCCTACACTCTTTAAATGCTTAGTCCTCACAAGACATATGGACAACTAATCTTTTCTTTTTAACTAGCCACTAAAAAAGATGTTTGCAACAATCAACTAAATCCTTGAAAATAATATCCAAATTTTCACTGCTAAGTTCATTTATGTTAACTCAGTCTTGGAACCCATGCATCAAAGCTGTTTACAAATCCTATCTTGGGTAGAGAGAACATTTGTTTTATCTCATTGCTAAAATTAAGATTAAGCACCTTCACAACAACAGGTTCTCAGCATGCTAAAACGTATAACAGACCAGACTTAAACAGACAAAAATTAACTGATGTCACATCAAGCATTTAGTCTTAAGTATGGTTAATTTTAATAACTTGTTCCTTATAAAATAGGTCACCTATGACACCTTAACTGCTCTCAGTAAGAGATACCTGCTGCATAGTCTACTTATCTCATAGGTTTTCCCACTCCCCAAATGTTTTAATGTTCTACTCTTTCCATGGCAGGAAGCCTTCTTACCTCAGAACCCGTAGTTGTAATGTAGCTGCTTGATTAAACACGTTTAATAAGCCAAGTTAGGACAAAGTACAGGAAGCTCATATTAGCTGAATATTCTACCTCTACCAAGGGATGATTTTTATTAAAAAAAAAAAACAAGTAGTTTTTAACAATAGAAAAATGAGTCACTATGATGAGATTTCAAACAATATGGCATATTGGCCAAAGCAGTGTAGGCGAGGACTTTCCAAACACATTTGAGATCATAGCTTGTCAGAAACCACCTACCCAGAAGGGCAGGTTTGGTTGCCAATCAGTGGCTGAAAATGGTCCAGGTTTCACAATACTAATCAAAGGCAATTATTTTTCCAAACTAATGCTAAAGAGAGTGGAAGGTGCAGTTCTGTACCTGTGCATTGCTCAGGAACAGAATGACAACATTATTTCTCTATTCTTACCAGTATTCTGTCAGGAACACAATGACAAGAATGACAACATTGTTTCTCTATTCTTACCAATATCCTAACTGTCACAGTCACTCTAACCCTAAAATGTAGTAAAATGTGTTCAATTACAAGCCCATGCAACTCATTTTGTTCCCAGAAACTACATATATTTACCCTTATCAATCCCTTCAAAAACAAAGATTTCAATTCAGTTTCGTGTAATCCAGCTTCTTAGAAATTACTTCCCTAATCATTTCCTGAAACACTTAGTTGTTTCTGTTTGCTTGTATGTTTATATTCATGAGGAAATATTTAAGACATCCATACATGTGCACACACTCCCCCATATTTCATATTCTTTTCCATATCCCCCCTCTGGCTACAAACATATTCATTTGCATTCTGGAAATGAATTTTTATCAGTGGTTATTGTGACAAGGTATGGCTGGTGGAGGATTTTTCTGGGGAAAATGCCTCGTTTTCACATATGTATCCAAAGAATATGAAGAACAGGGAAGAGTCACAGCCATGCAGACACCCAGCCCTGCAGATGACGTGTGACAAAGCTGAAGACCTTGCCAAAGGCACCCAACTCCACTCAGAGGGGATCATCTGCAAAACCATGGAATTAACCCCAGGAAAGACTTCCTGAGGGGGGCGAGGAACTCTCTTAGGTTTTCTTCTCAAGAAATGTATGGCATGCTAGTGTGCATTTTGTTTCTACTAAAATGATAGCAGTTGTGCTGAGCAGAATATTTGGAAAACAAAGATCACACATATTCTGAGAATCTAGTTTCATAGTATTTTCCCCTGGGCCCTTAATTTTGTTAATAATAGAGTACCCAGGAAAGGCTGTACCACACGGAGGCTGTAGATGGGCCCAGGAGGCATTCAGCTACAGCATTCTGGCTTAGCTCTTCAGTCAATTGAATCACACAGGTGTAGGCATGCAGCTAAACTCAGCCTCCAATTCCTGCATACAGCTGTGATTAAATGAATTGCTTATCCTCCCTGCACCTTAGTTTCAATCTCTGTGAAAGAGGATGCTACACCATTGTACATCTCCTTCATGAAGAATAAGATTATGTATGAGGTACCAAAGATGCTTTTAGGCATCTTAAGTAGCAACCTACTACTAAGTAGTGGTTTGGGCACTGGTTACACTAAGAAAAGCTTTCATTTTGTCCCATTAAAGATTTTAAATCTTAAAATCTGTGTTCTGTACTTTAAGGAAAAAATACGCCAGCTTAGAGACAGCATTGTTGGAAAAAGGCCAGAAGATGAAAATGCCTATGGTGAGTAAAAGTTGCCTGCTACTCAAAAATGACAGTGTGGCTGGGGAGAAAATGTAGTTAACTACAGATCCAAACAGACTTCAGTTCAAATCCATACATTTCCTTGCTTCCCACTCTCTGGCTGGAGACTCAATCTCTCCAGTTCATTCTCTGCAAAGTGGGATTATTCACACATCCCTTCAAGAGTCCTTTACTGACTCACATTGACCAACTAAGGCTCACTACTTCCATTTGACTCCTAGGTAACTAACAAATAATACCATTCTTTTCCCAGTGTATTTTCATTGACCATTATGTGTGGGCATCAAACAGGTAGGTCATTCCTAGCACAGCCAAGTCTCACAACTGTCCACATGTGGATTGTTTCAAATTATCTTGCTGAGGTTGGCCTTTCATCATAACCACATGTTGCCTGACAATGCAGGTTTCCCTTGTGATAGTTAACAGTTGCCCTGAGGAAACAACTGGGGTCAAAGACCAATGCCATTAAGATGGCAAATCTTCTCCAAAGATGAATAATACATTCCAGAATTGAAAGTAAATTGCACTACAGTTATATGGCCACTCTTTCCCCAAGTCTCTCTTCTCCCACAGAAAATTAGCGCTTAACAAAACCCTCTCTACCCACTCTATGGAAATATTACATAGCCTTTAGCTTGCTCATCAAGTGGAAATTCACTTTCTGAAATTTATTCTCCTGCTATTGTGTTGCCGTCTACTTTAAGCTTCCTTTCTATAAATGTGTTCTAAATTATATAGTTTGTAAAATAATTATCATAAGAAAGGGATTCATTTATACATAAGGAAGAGATTAATTTATACATAACTGAGATCTAAAAACTTACATTATTATGTGGAAAAATACCATTTTAAAAACTAATAAGATTACAAATTCTATAAATAATCCTACTGAAATATTACATAAATAGTATCTATCATATCTAAAGAGCACATATTAAATACTACTGCTTCTTACAGTGGTCATAGTAGACAGATATTATCCATAATCTATAAATACAAAAATAGGAAATTGAAAAAAACACACAGATTAGAATATTATGCACATTTTTATTTGAATTCAGAAATCAACACCAGTGTTTGAGCAGTGAATCAGCTCGCTTTTCTATCACAGTGGAACAAACAACAGGGAGCATGCAATCCCACCTTATAAAACACTAATAGTGATCAAAGGCAGGCAAGTGACCTTGAGAAGTGGATAGTAAGCAGGTGAAGATGCTATTGTTAGGCAGGCAAGGCTTATGCGGGGAATCTAACCACTGCCCACCTGTCTGGCAGAGAAACATTTACTGTGAGAGAGCAGGCACATCGGTCCTGGGATTGACAACATGGAGAGCTCAGCTGATGCAACTGACCTTGTGGGGAGGGTGTGAACTGAACTGAAGAAGAGTGGCCTCAGAGTCACATAGGAGGAACTTGCATCTGTCTATGGCTGAGAGATGAGCTGAGTGAGTGTGCTAGGAGCACAGCTAGCAACTCCAGGGCACTGAAAACAAAATAATAATAATAATAAATAATGAGGAGGAGGAGGAGAAGAAGAAGAAAAAGAATATAATAAAGAAGACAGAGAGAAAGGTTGAGTGAGCTAGGCAAAGGCCGTTCTTTGCTCCTGACCTGCCAGACTGGACCCATCTTAACGCTTTCTGAAACTTCTAATGCCTCCTGTATTAGGACACTAACTCAGAGTAATCTCTACTCACAAAATGTCTTGTCAATTCTAAAACCATGGGAGAAACATATTTGCACCCTCAGGCCTTATGAAATACCTTGGGGTTTCTGAAAAACAACAATCAAAACTAGAACATTCATATCAGAAGCTGAACTACCTACCAAAAGAAGATCCTACACAGAATCCACAGTATACAAGAGATGTAATACTCAACATTCTAACCAAAAGAGTGATTAAAAATTACATGAAAATGAACAGGAATCCATAGTGAAGAAAACAAAAGCCACCAGTAGTAATAAACGGATAGTCCCATGTTGACCATTGTAGCAGAGAACATTAAACATTAAAGTGTCTCTTATAAGAATATTGAATTCATGTAAAAGACAGCTTTAGGAGGATAAATAATATAAAATAAGAGAACATTAGAAACTAATTGGAATAACCAAGTTGAAATTATTGAAAGCAACACTAAAATATAAGAAAACTTTTATAGATAAAATCAGCATATCACATATTACTGAACATGAGGGTGGATTGACAAAATTTGTCTAATATTAGAAAAAAGATGAATGACATAGATAGGGAAGGCTTGAGGATATTCACTAATATCTTGTCAGAATCACTGGAGAATTGGAAGACTGTGTAGTAATACCTTCAAAGAGCTGCATTGAAAAGAAAAGAGCACTTCCAGAGAAAATAGTCTTGGAACTTTTGCTGAAATAATGGTGTTTTTAGATAAACTAACTAACGGATTTATAGAAAAAATTACAAGGTAACCAACATTGAAGACTTTCATATAGGTAGAAAGAAATAGTAACAAAAAATAAATCCAAATCCACATTGAGGGGACAAAAACACTTCAAATCGTATAAATGAGGTATCTATAGATCTGTTTTCTGTGTTTTGGTAAATTATTTAAAGCAAAACTTACATGTGTTATAGGTTAGAGCATGTAATGTAGAAACAGTACCACAAAGAACAGAGGCTGCAGTTAACTAGAATCAGGTAAAATTACATCCATGATAAAGTTCAACATGTAGCATGTAAAGACTCAATTAAAAACAAGAGGGAGAGGGTAAGATGGGAAGTATGAAGAGAAGTATAAAGCAGAAATCTATCATCTCAAATTAGTTTGAGAAATTGAGCTTGCATATTTTACTAACTTAAAAATAAAAATAAGGGAGATATGGCTCAATAATAAGGAGCACTTGCTACTCTTTCAGAAGACCTGCAAGCCACCCACCCACACGGCTTCCCAGTACCCTCATGATGGCTCACAACTCTCTACTAGGCGTTCTGTCTCCCTCTTCTGGCTATATGAGAACTGCACGCATTTATTACACATGCTGGCAAACACACATAAAATAACAAAAAAGTAAACCTAGGAAATCGATAGAGGAAATTAATTAGAGAATTAAAATATTTAATTATGAATAATAAATCACAAAAATGCAAAATTGGTACATATACAAAATAGATAAGCAAAACTACAAGAAAACAAAAATAGCAGAATAGTAAATTGAGTAAAGTCAATAATTGTGTTTAATGCAAATTGGTTACACACTTAATTTTAAAATAATATGTTTTATGCTGCACAAAAAAAAGATACCTTAATTTAGGCAGTCTAAAACATATATTTTAAATGAAGGGAATATAACAAAAACAAACAAACAAATAAAATAAACAAAAAAAAAAGATAATCTGAAGACAAAATCCATGGCAGGAGATAAAAGGATACATTAGATAGGGTAAAGGTTCAGCAGAATGACATAACAGCCAGCATATTTCTGTCTTCTATGTTACATGTATGCTTATAAGTTTTATCACAGCCAATGAAGCAAAATTTGGCAATACTCAGGGAATGTCCTCACATTTTTCTTAGTAGTTAACTGAACAATTTGCAGAAGTCTGTAAAGATACAGAGAACTAATTCAGCCCATCTGACATTTAGTGAGTAAGGCATAAAAACACTAAGCTCACATGGTTGTGTAAGATGTGCTGGGTTGGCTATCAAGATGGAGCACATGCTAAGTCATCGAAGAGCTTCATTACATTCCAGAAGATCAAAACTTAAGAGAATGTTCCCTGAGTGTTGCAGATTTATTCCAAAATATTTAAGAATCAAATTGAATGTTTCAAAAATAATCCTTGTATCAAAAGAGGAGTCATTGAAAGCTATGGTGAACAGGATACCAAAACTCATAATATGAAGCAAAATGCAGTTAACAGGCAGTTAGAGGGAAATTTATGATCATAAAATTTAAAAGAGTACATTTATTTCTCATGTGAGTTTTAAGAAACTTAATATTTTCTATATTTAATGAATAATAATTGAGAAGAAGAGAAACTGGAAGAAGAGAAAATATAAACAGAGCTAAATTAACTGAGTGGGGTTACATAGGATTGTCAGAAAAGAACATAAATGTGAAAAACAGAGGGTTCTGAAGTTTGTAGTAAACAAAAGCAATGGTAGGCCATGTTCTCCACCATGATGCAGACCCCAGACTAAAATGGTAGCATACCAAAACGCTCATGGAGAGCCTCAGAGAATGTGAGAAGTCTACTGAACAAAAGGATTGCCAACACATTACTTAAAGTCCAGAACGTACTCTAAAAAATGGTAGCTAAAATGTGCTTTAATCTAGTTTTTAGGTTCATTTCTCCACATAGCTAGAGTATAACAATTTCAAAGCTTCAGGTATTCTAAATTCAATCTAGCTGGTATCTTAATTAGAATTTCTATTGCTGAGAAGAAACACCATAACCACGGCACCTCTTATTAAAGAAAGCAGGGTTTCAGTAGCCATCAAACAACAATCAAACCTTAACACCTCCAGGCAAGTCAGAGAAGAGAGACACAATGAGGCTTGGGTTCACACATTATCCAGAGGAAGGATTAGTATTTGTAGTATATGCTGTAAATTTGGGTCACCTCAGAGACACAAAGTCATAAGACAATAAAAAGATCTCTTAGGATAAATAGCAAACAAACCTCACTGAATGTTTATTTGTCTTGTAGATAAACTCACCATTGTGCACCATCCAAGTGGTAAGTGTTAAGTATTAAATTAAGGATTTAAACTATAACAAAGTATGCATTAGATATTTATAATTGATATAAACCTAGTAGTTTAGTGTCAGTGTACAACTTTGAATAGATTGCACATTTATGGGCAAAACCATCTGGCATCAAGTAGAAAACTGTGGTGCCTCTATAGCAGCACCAGGTGTCCCATCACAATGAAGAGAAAGGACACTGTGATTTGGCTAATTGTATCCTTTAGAACCTAATTTAAGCTCTTGCTCTTCATCTGTCTGTATCCTTTAGCATATGGGGCGATAGATACCATCATGGCATTTTCAAACATGATTTTGTCATTGCTGACGTTTCTCCCCTCTTTCCCCCTATCCTGACAGTCCCCACTTATATTCCTCCATCCCCAGTAGCCCCCTTTCCATTTTTATAGCATGTTTGTTCGATTGATCTCTCCCCTTCTCAACACCTCTTTTACCCCCTCTCGTGGTCCCGTTTGTTTGTTTGTTTGTTTGTTTCATAGCCTATCTCAGTATCAACATATGAAAGATAACATATACGGTTTTTCCTTGGGTTCCTGAGGGGAAAGTTTCAATATAGAGCTTTTCAGTTCCTTCCTTCTGTTTATTACTACCTATGCTTTGGTTTGGTTTTTGAGATGTTATGGGTAAAATGTTTTCTCCAAATTTCTTCCTTAGGTTTGATATTACGGATATATGTGGAAAATAATGGATTCTGTCAGTTGGTTTTTAACCCTGCAACATTGTGCAATGTGTTTATTAGATCTCAGGATATTCTGGTAGAGTTTGTAGGGTCTTAATTATTGAATTATGTGATAAATGGTAATAATTTAACTTCCCTTTTCTACTTTTAATCTTTTTATGTCTTTATCTTGTCTAGTGGGTCTTAAAATAGTAGAGTGATTATTCTTATCATCTTCCATATTTTAGAATGAATGCTTTCAGATTGTTCATATTTAGTGCAATATTGACTATACCTTTGCTATATAGTCTTTATTAATTTGGAGTTTTTCTTCCTATTTCTAATTTCTCTAGGACTGATACCATATGAATTTGTATAACGCTTTTTCTGCATCTACTGAGATGATCATGTGACTTCTGTCCTCAATTTATATATCATATATTAATATATATTATACTTAATAATAATATACTTAATGATTTGCATAAGTGATTTGTACGTACAATCCACTTGGTCATGGTGTTTGATCTTCTTAACATGATCTTCAATTTTGTTAAGAGTTTTCCATATATATTCATCATGGATATTAGTCTGAAGTTCTCTTTTATCATGTTGTATTCCATTCTGGCATCAGGGTAATACAGGCCTCATAAAATGAGGGTGAGACTTTGCCTTTCCTTTGTATTTCTTGGAGCATTTTGAGAATTATTGGCTTTAAACCCTCCTGAAAAGTTTGGCTGGATTTATCAGTGACCTTTTCAGTCCTGGACTTTTCTTTATGGAAATGTTTGTCAGTCTTCTTTGTCTTTTCACAGAACCAACTCTTTATTTACTCTGTGTACTATCTATCCCTTTACTCCCTTTTTTTGCCAACTTTTGCTCCATTCTTTATTCTTGCCACACACTGGGTTTAGGTTTGGCTTGTTGTTCCAGAGTCTTCTGGTACACCATTAGGTTATTTAAGATTTCTCTTACTTTTTACTGCCAGTGCTCATAGCTACAAACTTTCGTTAAGGACTGCCTTAGCTGAATCCAGCAGATCTGGTAGTGTGTACTATTGGATTTTGTAATTATGTCTGGACTATTAAAAAATGATTTCCCCCTTGACCTCTTTAATGCCCTGCTACTCATTCCAAACCATGTTATTTATTTAGTCTCTAAGTGTTTGAGTGATTTCTGAGGTTTCTCTTGCTGTTTGTTTATATTTGTATTCCATTGTGGTCTGATAAATACAAGGAAATGTCCCAGTTTATTTACTTATTTAATGAGGATTACTTTGTGACACAATCAATATAAAGATCTATATAAATATTAGAGTAGTAAAGTCTCCTGCTAGTAATGTGCTGGTACCTATGTGATCTTTTAGTGTTGTATAACACACCAAGATGCAGTGCTGCATTTACTTAGTGAATGTTCCCTTAGTTAATATGGAGGCTCTCCCTCTCCCTCTCTCCCTCTCTCTCTCTCCTTCTCTCCCTGACTAGTTTTGCTGGGATGTCTTCTTTAGCAAGCATAGTAATTACTATACTTGCTTATTATGGCCTCCATTTGATTGGTGGTAGATTTCTATCCTTTCACATTCAGTTTTCCGATGCCTTTGCTAAGTAAGTGCACTTCTGGAGACAACAGACAATTAAATATTGTTTTAAAATCCAATCAGTGAGCTAGTGACTTGTTAGAAAGTTGAGAACATTTTTTTCATTTGAAGTTATTATTGAGAGGGGCTTGCTATTTCCTGTTCTTTTGGATGGCTAGATTAGAGTCTTCCTTTTCCTTTTACTGTATTAGTATTGGAGGTCTGCTGGTTAGCTGTGTTGGACAGCAGTATTCCTTTACCACCATATCTTTGTGTATTCTTTTTAGGGCATGGACTCTTTCATGTCTTCTTATGAATGAATCAGACTCAGCATTCTCATATGTAAAATTTAAGTGAATAATGTACATGGGAAATTGTTATAAAGAATGATAATGACTTATGGAACCAGAGTCTGATGATTGATAAATGGAAGTCATTGATGGGGGAAATTAAATTTGTGTAATACTCAACCAAGTGATTCATATGAATATGTTAAGAATAGGAATGTTATGACAAATATTGGGAGGAAAAGAAAAATTATAAGTCAGATAAAGACCTATTGAACAAATAGCATAACAGTAAATGTGAGAGGGGAAAACTAGTAGGATTACACTGTGTAGCTGGACTGGAAATGGGTGTCTCATGGTAACATTAGGGGAGCAGAATAAGCTGCCAGTGGGGAGCCTAGAAAACTGTGCTTTGCAACTGACCAGTTCTGGCAAATGGTGAAAGAAACGTAAAAGTGTTTAACGAAATAGAAGTTGTTATTACTAGGGTTTGAAAAATTATGTCTGAACAGAACTAACTCCTCAATATACTATTCAAGTTGGTCTGTATGAATATAATGTTCAGTTCACTGAGTACACGTAAAAATATGCCATTTTATCCATTTAATAATTTTTCTATATATCCCATGCTTCATATCACTTTCACTGATGAATAAATGAATTATTATATATTTATAGGTAATACTGCCCACAATGAAAATATATTGCACAGTAGTCTCTTTAACAATAAGGTAGGTTGTATTCATTTTAATTTTTTTAATACAGAGGAAGACTTTTTCTGCTGAGGAACATAAAAATTTTTCATCTTGTCTGTTCTTTGAACCAATATGAATAAGAAAAGTTAGATAAGCATTAGTGTTTAAAATCCATGAGTAATGTTGGGGCGGGGTGGCACACATCTTTAATCCCAGCACTGGGTGGCAGAGGCAGGAGGATCTCTGTGAGTTTGAGGCCAGCCTACAAAGAGTTCCAAGACAGCAAGGGCTACATAGAAAAAACCTGTGTCAAAAATATCCAGGAGTAGCAGCTTAAGGAAATTTATTATTTAGAAAAAATAAAGATGGGACCCTTAGGTGGAAAATACCAGTATGGCTAGATTCAGTGTGTCCATGAAAAATAAATTTTAGAGGAATTATGAGTATATCAGTTTTAGCAATATACACTGAATGAGAATTTATTCAAGAAGTGCAGTCCTTACGGCCAATGTATAGGAAATATATAGCCCAAAAATATTGATTGTACAAATAAGCAGCATTTAACATCAAAGACAAGAAATTGGTAAGAACATGAGAAGATCCATAAGCCATGAGAGCATAACCAAAAAATCAAGACACTTCAGGACCTTATAGTTAATGTCCTGACTACAAATTCTTTATGAAAGCCATATCACTTCACCTACCTGTTCATGTGATGTGGGAAATGTGTGCTGTTATCAAGAGTGATGTTGCCTTTGGATTTCTAGGTAAAACACGAGTAAATGTCCTTGGTAAACTTCCTAATGAAATTGTTTTAATTATCCAAAGTTATAGTAGCTCTTTCAGCTCCTTTGTTTCAGATGAGTAATATTCTATCATAAAAGTCATTCACACTTTAAAAATTAATCAAAGTGCTTACATTTCTGGATTTCATGACTCACTGTAGAGTATGTACTAGTGGCTCTTTGCTCATTGAAGTGCACGATTGGAGACTTCACTGAAGCACATGAGTTTACAAAAATATTTTGTGATCCATCAGTCCTGATGTGCACTTTCAATACCAACACTTGGGAGGCAAAGACAGATGGATTTCTGTAGGTTCAAGGCCAGCCTGGTCTACAAATCAAGTTCCAGGATAATAATAATTTTTTTAAAAAAGATCCTTATTCAAACTCTGAAGGAAAAAAATAAAAGATATTCACAGACACACACTTTTTGAGCTATACATTTGTACTTTTAAGTATACTTAAGATATAAAGTGCTTTTAGAAATACATTTTTTGAGACAAAAAATAATGGTAGAAATCTGTTTTTTAAAACTTGAGAAATTTTGGAAAAGTGTAAGTTCCCATTGCTTAGTTGTTTATCCTTAAAAATTGAAGAAACTTTTAGGCCAATGACATGATGCATTGGCCTGTAAACCCAGCACTGGGGAAGCTGAAGGAGGACTGAAGCGAAGTAGGAGGTCAGCCTAGATGACCCAGCAAGGTTGTGCATCTGAAGAAATCAAACCCTAAGATTTTGGTATACTGAGCTTTACTGTGACTGTTCCCTTTTAAGATAAAGAATTGTCTGCCAGTTGCCTTACAGAGTTTTCTTCCCAGAGTTATGAAAGGGAACTATGCTTTATAATGTTTATTTGTTGAGCCTTAACACGGAAAAGCCTTACTTCTGTGCCATTTTTTTATTATTAATTTCTAGTTTCCTGCTCGACTCCAAGTTGAAAAGGAATTTGGTTTCTTCTGTAAGAAAGATCATTAAAGAAGGTAAAATAGTAGTTGTTTCTTAGGGAAACCTAAACTGGGCGTGTTATAGATTTCAATCAATCATTTAAGAAATGGGAGCTTTTAAATATTTCATTGTTTTCTCTTGAAAGAATAAATGAAGATTTTTTGAGATAAAGAAAAAATTTTCCTTAGGAAGATTTATAGATGGGGTGATTTTAAGCTAGGTAATAAATGTCCATTCACCATCTCCTAATCCATTTCCTCTGATCTTATTTTCAGATTATCGTAATTAAACTCAAGAATCACCAAACATTTTGAAATATAAGCCTGCCTGTGGAGTTTCTGATCTCTAGGACTAATCCACATGTAGAAGAACACAAAGTGTAACTTTGGATCCCAGAATGTATTGGTATCATACACAACTCATTGGTATTATATTGCTTCAAGTGGACATATCAAAAGATGGAAACAGATAATCATTCTCTGAAAATCCACTTACTTTTGCCACTGAAGCAGCTAATTTTCACATCTTGAAAATTAAAGAAATCAACAAAGTTAAATGCAACCTAGCAAAATTATGGAACAAAACTACATAGATTATTCTTTCTACTCTTTGTCTCCTTCAAATAAAAACTAATTTCATATTTGCTTTGTAAATGACAGTCTTCTGTCCTTTATCACATTTACAGCCATAATGCTCTTGTTACATCATGTTTCCAGATAGCTTCTTTTATTTAGTGCCTATTTGTTTATACCTTTGAAATGTATTTTTAGTTACATTTTCTTTAGTTGGTGGTATCTTGTTTTTCAGTGCTAACAAGGACTCTGCCCTCTACATTGTTTTCTGAAGTCATATTAATGTTGCCAATTGATGGTGTGTACCTCACCTTGATATTTCAAACATGCATCACACATTGATTGCATTCATCCTGCCCTTTTCTAGAAGGCCATTTCCCCATGCCTCCCTGTACCTGAGTCCTTACTAAATGTCCTTCCCTCAAATTAAAATATATTTTTACAACTTGTGTTGTTTCTTATTAAGGGTCACAGAGACTTCATCCACCTGTTCCTCAGAAGTAGTTCACTAGTTTACCACACTCTGATTTCATGCAAAATGCTACCACTATATTGAATGTTTAAAACTACTTCTGATTCTCTAAAATAAGTTCATTGAGATTAACCACTAAATTTCTCTGTATGTCAATTTAACTACCAAACAATCAAATGAACAAGAATATAACAAATTTCAGGAGATGGGAATGATATATAGAACAAATGCAAATGATTGTTTTCCTAGTTTTCAAAAGGTGATAGGAATATCTATTGAAGGACTTTATGTTTTCTATATCAATTAACATTTCCAAATAGTTTAGTTTATAGAAGTTTAATCAAGTCCTACTAGAAGGTATTTCTGATTATGAGATGTAGAAATGCAACTCAGTTTCACATTCAATATTGCAGAAATGGCAGATGTTGCCACAAACATTTATATAGGCTGTCTTTGTAGGCTGCCAAAGATTTATGGAAAGCAATAAAAAATATTGATATATCTTCCAGAAACATTAAATTAAAATAGTCGTATCATTTACATAAGATTTCCCACAACAACCTATGACCAAAGCCCAGAGATAAAATACTGGCTTTATTCTTATTTCAAAGTGTACAAAGTAGCAACTTTGATAACTATAACACATTAACTTACTTCTCTGGTGCAATTATATGTGAGAGTGAAAGCCTAGATTTTACTTGAGTCTTTGAACTCTACCCTTATGAACCCTTATGAACTAGGCTGGCATGAACTAAAGATGACCAAAGGATAGCTAAAACAACCCCTGTATAATAAAGAAACTTCAGGAGAAATCACCATCCCCGACTTCAAGTTCTGCTACAGAGCTATAGTTCTGAAAACAGCTTGGTATTGGAACAAAAATAGACAGGTAGACAAATGGAATCAAATGAAAAAAATAGTAATATTAATCCACACACCTACAAACACCTGATTTTTTGACAAAACATCTAAAAATATGCAGTTGAATGAAGAAAGCATCTTCAACAAATGGTGCTGGCACAACGGGATGATGGTGTGTAGGGAGACTTCAGAGAGACCCATGTCTATCACCATGCACAAAACTCAAGTCCAAATGGATCAAAGACCTCAATATAAATCCAGCTACACTGAACCTCTTAGAAGAGAAAGTGAGAGGTACCCTTGAACAGATTGGTACAGGAGACTGCTTCCTGAACATAACTCTAGTAGCACAGACACTGAGATCAACAATTAATAAATGGGACCTCCTCAAACTTAGAAGCTTCATATAAGGCAAAGGACACAGTGCACAAGACCAAATGGCAGCCAACAGACTGGGAAAAGATCTTCACCAATCCTACATCTGACAGAGGGCTGATCTCTAAAATATACAAAGAACTCAAGAAACTAGTCAACAAAACACCAAATAACCCTATTAAAAAATGGGATACAGAAATGAACAGAGAACTCTCAATAGAGGAAATCAAAAAGCTGAAAGACACTTAAGAAAGTGTTTAACATCCTTAGCTATCAGGGAAATGCAAATCAAAACAACTTTGAGACACCACCTTACTCCTGCCAGAATGGCTAAAATTAGAAACACCAATGAAAACTTATGCTGGAAAGGATGTGAGAAAGGGGAACACTCCTCCACTGCTGGTGGGAATACAAACTTGTACAGCCATTTCGGAGATCAGTATGGCAGTTCCTCAGGAAAATCGAATCAATCTACCACAGGACCTGGCAATCCCCCTCTTAGGCATATACCCAAATGATCCACATCCATGCAACAAAGACATGTGTTCAACTATGTTTGTTCATAGCAGCATTATTTGTAATAGCAAGAACCTGGAAGCAACTTAGATGCCCCTCAACTGAAGAAAGGATAAAGAAAATTTGGCACATTTACACAATGGAATACTACTTTGTGGGGAAAAAACAATGGAATCTTGAAATTCACAGGCAAGTGGATGGAACTTGAAAAAACCATCCTGAATGAGGTAACACAGTCACAAAAAGAGGAACATGGTATGTACTCACTCATATATGGATTTTAGACATAGAGCAAAGGATCACCAGCCTATAATTCACATCACCAGAAAAACTAGGATACAAGGAAGATTCTAAGAGATTCATATAAGGTCCCTCACAGAAGGGGAAAGGGACAAGATCTCCTGAGCACATGGGGGAGTGTGGGGGGGGGCAGTGAGTGGAGAGGGAACTAGGAGAAAGAAAAGGGGGAGGAGAGGAAAGCACGCAGGACTAGGAAGATTGACTCAGGGAGGAATAGATGAGAGAAAAGAGAGAGGGGGAGAGAGAGACGAGAGAGACTATAAAAGAGGGAGCCATTATAGGTTTGAAGAGAAAAACTGAATCTAGAGAAATGTCCAGAGACCTAGAAGACTGATCCCAACTAACAATTTGAGCAACAGTAGAAAGGCTACTATAAATGCCCTTTCCTGATAATGAGATCGACGACTAATTTATCCACCATCATAGAGCCCTCATCTAGTAGGTGATAGAAACAGAAGCAGGCACCCACAACAAAACACTGAGCTGAACCGGAATCCAGATGCAGAGAGGGAGAACAAGATCAGGCTACAGAAACACATAGAGACAGCTGACCTGAACAAGGAGGAGCTAATAGACCCACAGACTGATAGCTGGGAAATCCAGCATGGGTCTGACTCAGAACCCCTGAATATGGGTCTCAGCTAGAAGGCCTGGGCAGTCTAAGGGACCTCAGACAGTGGAACCAGGATGTATCCCCGGTGCACAAAAGGACCTTGCGAACACATCCCCCATGGAAGGATAACTGCCTCAACCTAGAGACAGGAGAGAAGCCCTAGTCCCTACTTCATGACCTGTCAGATCTACATGACCCCAATTGGATGGCATTCCTCTACATATGGAATTGGGGTGGGGGGATGGGAAGGGATGGTGGTTGGGAGCATGGGAGGGTGGGAGAGAAGGAAAAAGGGAGGGAGGAAGTGAGAGGGAACTGGGATCGATATGTAAAGAGAAAAAGAAAAAAAGAAAATGTGAATCCCACTGAAGGAACAGAAGTCCAACTGGCTATTTCTGTGGATGGCCTGGGAAATAATTTTTTCTATTCAGCCCCCAGGAAATTCCTGTCTCCTATGTGTTTATCTAATTGAGTCTCCTACCCTTATAAGACATGTTAAGATAATTGCCCCACCAGTTTTAATTCCTAGTGCCTGTGAGGATGGTATTTTTGACAATAAATGCTTTGAAGGTGGCCAAGATAAAATTTGATCCTATAATTCAAGATGCTGCATGTCCTTATAAAAAGATAGAGAGAGAGTCAAACAGGCATCTAAACACCATGTAGAGAGAGACAAATGAACCAAAACTACCACTATTGGGAAGGTGGTAGAGGGATTGAACATTGTGAGGGCCTCAGAGCACTTCTGAGATGGCCAGGCCAGCAAGATCACCATCAATGCCCAAGGACAACTCTAATCATATGTCTCTGAGTTATCCCAAGTGTGGTGATATTTTGTTTATGATCTAATGACGCTTTCCTGAAGACCAGAATGCAAAACTAGCCACAGAGGCCAGGTAGTGGTGGCAGCACACTAGTTAGCCATAAAGGCTGTGCTGTGGTGGTGTGTGCCTTTAATACCAGCACTAGAGAGGAATAAAAGACAGGAGCTCACAGCCTCAGTCTGTATTCACTCCCCAGCCACACTGAGGACAGGATCATAGTTGGCTGCTTTGCTTTTCTGATCTTTAGCTTGAACCCCCTCCAAAAAAAATAAAATAAAATAAACACCACTAAAGTGCTAGAACTCTATGCCAAGGAAAGTCAAGGACTGATAAAAACTTCTAGAAGGTAACATGATCCAGAAAGGATTTGCCTACAGGCAGCTCAGACATAGAAATGCCTTCACAATAATGGAGATACCAATCAGCATCTGTTAGCACACAAATAAATAGAAAGCCTCACACTACATGGTATTGCCCTAAAATGTTAAGTATTTACATCATTTCACTCACCTTTATATCTATATCAATGAGTTGCCCCTGATGCCATCGGCTTCACCACTTTCTGGATATTATATATTCACAAACTAAGAAATAGACATGACACAGTAACACAAAATTTTCAGAGCATCTATCTATATTTTCATCACAACTCTGTCACAACTCTGAAGAGTATGTAAATCAAGAGATTTTGCCAACTATAGTCACACTTGATGGCATGTATAGTGAAGGGATTAAAAGAGAAATCAATGACTGAATAAAAGGAGACTATCCGGAAGGGCTTAAACACTCACTGTTGTGGTTTACACAGACATTGTCCCTTCAAGGCACATATGTTGGATGCTTGATCTACAGCTGGTGGTGCTGTCTCGGTAGGTTATGCAAAGGATGTGATATGTGACCCAGCTGGGTCCCTAGGGGTGTACCTGGTCTTAGATCCCTTCCTCTTTCTCTACTTGCTGTAGAGACATCCTCCACTACACACTCTGTGACCTTCAACGTGTGCCTCACCACTGGCCTGGGACCATGGGAGCAGAGGGCTATGGTGAAATCTCTGAAACTTCAAGCAAAATAAATCTTTCCAGCCCTCAACTGTTGTCACAGGAATTCAGTCACAGCTATAATGGAGCTGACTAACACAGCACAGTTATCTTATTAGTTGATGAGACATCCATCAGTATAGTTAAGTGAACAATGATTAGATTTTTAGACTGCCTTCAGGTTCTGTTTTATTTTATTTAGCAAAGACAAACTTGACTGCAGGATATTTGGGAGGAAAAGTGTGTGTTAGAGGTATTTTGTTGGTGTTCTCATCTTCTACTGAGACTTTCATTACATATTAACTCCTCAGTCATTTCAAGTTATTTTACACTTATTTCTGGTACTGCCACTCAACTTAGCAACTGGGTAGAAATACCTAAAAAATCTCTTGGTATTATATTAAAGTTGGCCATAAAAATATTTCTGCAAGATATAGATTTATCCCACACATTTATTGCAGCATCTGGGGTGTTTTTGTTTCTGTAGGGCAAAGGAAAGGGAATTAAGGATTTTTGTGTTGATAAACTAGAAATCTAAGAACAACACTTCCCATCTGGGATTGCTTTGATGAAAAGCTGGCATACACCTCTCAATTAATATAACCAAACTGCAGTATCATCATGCAGTGATAATGATATCCATGATTTAGACTTTAAAACAGTGAGAGTAAATGCTTTTTCTTAAATATGATTGTATTTATTTACTATGACATTCAGCAAACTTCTAGAGTTTATAGAAGAAAATGCATTTATACATTTAGCCCATATAAGCACAAAGAAGTTATATAAACCCAACATAATTAAAGCAATTTATATAGGACATAAACTTCATGACATTTATAGTCAACTTGCAAGTAAAGGAGGCAACTAACAGAAATAACTTGTAAAGAAAAAAACACTTATGTGGTTTGCACAGTTCCAAAATACCAGTCTTTAAATATGCACCATTCCACCACAGTGCCAACAGGAGACTTGAAGACGACATAGAAAATACGGCCTCAATTTAGAGATTTGGTAAGAATGTAAAACAAAGACCTACTTTTACAGTGGCTGTTGTCAAGAATTAGCTCCATTAGGTAAGACCATTTCAAATAAGAAGCATCTTTGCATGCAACTACTGGACAACTGACTGACATATACTATTTGTGATGTAAATCTACCAGGTTCAAGAAATTCTCAAGCTTTCCCACTGTACAATCTGTCTTGTTAAATATGGAAATGGTGTGATTTTAGTGCCAGTGAACAACTAAGTAGCAGGTTATGTGGCTACCTAAGGTCACAATCAGAACATAGCCTAGTGCCACATTTATAGAATAATGCTAAACTCAGTTCCTTCCTAATACCCAACAATCTGGATGAACCTTAGGACATTAGTGCATACTCCCAACCCACTACTGAGGAGATGTCCATCAATATGTGTGTAATGATGTCATGCTCTAAACATGCTCTTGACAGAATTGTTATCAAGACCACTGGACCTAACTGAACACAAGTCTGTTGCACAGAGGTTCCCCATGGAGTAAAAAGAACAAATAGGTATGATTCTTGAATAACAGAACTAGTGTTGGTATGATTTATACTTGTGTGCATAAAAAACAGCAGCAACTAAATAAATGATTCTGTGCTCCCAAACAGAGTTACCATCTGTCTTTTGGAATCAAGTTTCAAGATATGTTTTGAGAAAGAGTGATCTTTCTTAAGGCATTTTAAAAATTAAATTGGTTACTTGAAATTTTTATTTGTGTAGTTAATGCATTCTAATAACTATCTCCTACTACCTTCTGTTTCTCTCTTCCATGTCTATCAAACTCCCTTCTGACTTCCTGTCCCTTTATCAGATTCATGACTGTTGTTTTGTGACCCATTTAGTTTAAAAAGGGACATCTCTCTGACAATTGGATTGAGACTATGCATTGTGTATCCAGTATATGCACAACTAAAACCAATGATTTCCCTTTCCAGAAAACTATAAGAAATAGGTCAATGAAGATCTACTGAGCATATTGGGATCAGGGGATGGACAGTGATTGGAGAGGGAGTTAGGAGAATGAGAAGGGGAGGGGAGGAAAACATGTGGTACTAGGATGATTCAGACAGGGAATGAATATACAAGAGCAAGAAAAGAGATGTCATAATAGAGGGAGTCATTATAGGTTTGAATAGAAAACTGACCCTAAAGAAATGTCCAGAGACTTACAAGGATAACCCCAACTAACAATCTGAGCAACAGTGGAGAGCCAACCTTAAATGCCCTTCCCTAATAATGAGATTGATAACTAACTTACATGCCATCTTAGAACCTTCATCTAGTAGCTATTGGAAACAGAAGCAGACACCTAAGCCTAAACACTGAGCTGAACTCCTGGAATCCAGGTGCAAAAAGGGAGGAGTGATAAAGGGTCAAGACCAGGCTATAGAAACCCACAGAGACAGCTGACCTGGACAAGGGGGAGCTCATGGACCCCCAGACTAATAGCTTAGAAACCAGCATTGGATTGACCCAGACTCCCTGAACATGGGTCTCAGTTAGAAGACCTGGGCAGACTAAGGGACCTCTGACAGTGGACCCAGGATGTATTCCTAGCTCACTAAAGGACTTTGGGGAGCACATTCCCATGGAGGGGTAGTCCCTTAGCCTAGAGGCAAGAGGGAGGGCCTAGAACCTACTCCAAAAGACTTGACACATTTTGATTATCCCTCCTGGAATGATGGGAGATGTCATTCTGTATATGTTTCTCATACTGGTTAATAAATAAAGCACTGTTGGCCAATAGGAAAAGAAGATAGGAGGGACTAGGAGAGAATGAGGAAAGAGGAAGTAGGAAGGAGGGGAAGATGGAGAGACTGGGGAGACGAGACGCTGGCCCCTTTCCCCAGTAAGAAGACCACGTGGAAATATTAGATTAATAGAAATGGGTTAATACTTAAGACAGAGCTAGCCGATAAGAAACAAGTAATGGGCTAACAGAATTATATCTAATACAGGGTCTCAGTGTGTTAATTAGGACTGGTGCGGCGGCAGGACAAGACCAGGCAGCAGGCGGAAAAACTATACTCTTTACACTGGAAGGCTTCACCCTCCCTGTGGAGTGGGTGGGGAATGGAATGGGAGGGGGGAGTCGAGGAGCATGGGAGGATGGGAGGGAGAGGGAACTGGAATCTATATGTAAAATAAGAAAAAATAATAATTAAAACATGAAAACTAGAAATAGGTCAGTGTTAACATATAGGACTTCTTGACCCCCTTCCCTATCCTTGCCTGGATGATGATGGGCCCATTCTTTGGCAAACCCAGTAGAGTCATCTCCAGTGGCTATGTATTGTCCTAAAGATGCTGTTTTCCAGCCCTTCTTCCCTTTCTTTCAGCTTTTACAATATTTCCATCACTTCTTCAATGTTCCCTGAGCCACAGATGTAGCAATATATTTGCCTTTGCACCTGTAACCATCACTTATTCTCAACACCCTCTACAGCCATAAGTCTGTACTTGTCACAGTTCACGGGAAATCACAGCATCTCTCATTAAGGCTGAGAATAGTTTTTGTCTATGGATATAATATTTAGAAGGCAATCCAACACTATGTCAATTTAACTAAGCAACAGATTTAAGTTCCTTCTTGGGCTTTGGGTTTTCAGTATGAGGTATGAATTCTTCCCAATGGATTGTGCCTCAATGTCAATCACTAATCTGTTGGTTACCCCCATAACAATGGCTCCACTATTGCATAAGTGGACAGACATCTTTCCTATAAGTCAGTCTTGTAGTTTAGAGCTCACAGCTCAGTAAGACCCTCAGTGCTTTTCCGCACCCATCATCAGTCTTCATGGTGCCCTTTCTAGTGTTATTAAAAGCTATCCAGCATGGAAGAGGCTTCTAGCTCATTTCAGCTTGCTTTCTCTGTATCACACAACCAAAGTATCTAAGTTATTCAACAATAAGGTCTTAACCATCTGACCAAAAACCCATTAGGATTTATCTAACACAAGTTATTGGAGCTTTTGTTTAGTAATCCATAGCTTCAAAAAACATTTCCCAGCCATAAAGGATATCTACCTTCCAAATCTGTTTGTATGTTGGCTTTGGTTTTGTCTTGTTATAAGATTACAAGTTTCTATATGTTCCCTCTTTTTAGCTAGCCCTCTCACATTGCTTCCATCTCCCTTTTCCTCTGCCCTCTCCCTGTATAAACCTCCCACTAATTCTTCTTTCTACTTACACATTTACTGTCCCCTCTATTAAGACATCCTCCTCTGCAATGGCTTCTCTGCCTTTGTTCCCTCACTCAACTCCAATGCAAATTTTAAGAAAATGTGAATGACTGTTATGTTCACAATAATTTACCCATGCATTCTCATCTTTTTGGAAGCAACCTTATCTCTACAGATGAGAACATCCAACTCATCACAGAAATTCTAAGAGTCCAGACAAGTTAAGTGTACCCAGATTGATTCTGAAATAAAATATGGAAGATCTGGCTCAAGTGGCAAGACAGACAGTTCTGAACTTCATGTAGAGCTTATTCAAAGCAGTTATAGCAAGTCACTTCCTTTCATCTTTTTTTAAAAAATATTTCTAGTACACAATTCCTAATCCTTACAAAGAGGTCATGGTGATACTTGAACTACCTTCCCAATTTCTCCTCATAGTTTTTCAATTTCAGAGTGAAAACATTCTGTCCAAATGAGCCCTAACTGGCATAAGGGGACACAGCACCAAGAGTCAGTTCAGGGCAACTTATTTCAGCCCTGCTCTCCAGGTTTTCTGATATGCCATCTTTTAGCAGCAGATGAAACCTGTGGGTGTCTGCAGGCTGAGCAACCCCCTCAGGCATGTGGCCCAGGGTATGCTCGGATGGAAAATAGAGCCTGTGAGCCTTCAGACACTTCCTCCAGATGGGACTTGATTAGAACTGGTGCATTTTATCATAAATTTGGGGAGAACAACCAATCTTCTTCCTACTCAGGACTGAACTACCACCCAAAGTCCTTCCCAATACATCCTAATAACTGCCCTTCCTTATAGAGATATGAAATGATTCACTACTTGGTAAACAGTATAATCATGACACACTTTGAGGCAAAGTTTTAAGAAATACATTAGGGAAAATAAATTACATAACTTTGCATGGCCTCAGCTGTGAGACAGTGACTACTCACAATTCTCAGATAAATATCTTTACACCATATATGGAAAAGACCATCGAGATGAGCAAAGTGATTTGGGCATATAAGCTGGTTACAGAGTTATAAATAGATGAAGCTTAATGAAATATTTGCTAAAACCCTCAGGCTTCAATATAGAAACAAAAGCAAACACCTGCTAACATGCTTGGCAAAGGATGAAGTTGCCAGAATTCAAGCAAGTTACTGGGGTTGGAATTTTGGCCCTCCCAGTTCCAAACTCTGTGTGTTGGAATCCTCACCCCAAAGGTGATTGCATTAACACACAGGAGTCTTCAGTGGTTGGTTGTTCAGAAGGACACAGCCATCAGCCAATGGGACCAGAAAGACCCTTTGCCTATTTTTCACAAGAGGAACATAGCAAGATAGCCCAGCAAGAAAACCAGGACATGAGAAACACAGCAAGATGGCCCACCAAGAAAACCAGGACCCCATTAGACACTGAATGTACCTTGATTTTGGACTTTTCACCATCAAAAACCATGAGAAATAAATTTTTGTTTATGAACAACTCAGATTATGGAATATCGTTATAGTAGTCTTAACTAACTCAGCCATAAGAGTGGCACCAGGAAGAGCTGTTTAGATTGGTCCTTCCGCGGGGATGGCCAGTTTCAGGAACATGATGAATGAACTTTGGAGCGTGCATCATCCATCACACTGAAACCCTGCCTGCTCACTGCTCCCAACCAAGACCTGAGCACAATGTGGGGGCTGGAGCCAAGCTATTTCCTCACAGCATGGGATTTCTCCAGTGGGGAAGCTTTGTTCTGGTAGTCTCAGAGACTTACCAAAACCTCCAGAGTGGCACTGAAGTCTTCATCTCTTGCAAATGTCATTCTACCTTGTTCCTTTTCCCGTAGGTGCCAGGTATGCAGTATAATCTAGACCGCCAACCCTGCCAGTCTCTGAATTCACCTCCGTTGTCACCAGGAAGTCTCCTGCACTTCCCATTCGGTCACCTCAGGATGCCCTAAACAGATGTCAACACATTTCAGTGTTCTTCCTGCTCATCTTCCTGATAGACAAAAATAATAATAGCTAGGAACATTTAAAATTAATATTGACTATGAAGAGCAAAGTTAATCATCTCCTCTATCTTTTACAGCAAAGCATACATAAGTTTCAATTTTTAGTTTCCTATGTGAACTGTTGCTCTTCCCCACAAGACCATTTCAAATAGAGGGTCTCTTTTCGGGGCCTTGCTTCTGTGTCCACTACCACTACTCTATGGCTTTCTTTAGCTCACGGTCTCAAAATTCTGGTAACAGTGACATGGACGCTACATAGTAGGAACTGAGTAGGCTTCTAGCAGTCATAGCCATTTCCTAAGAACAAGTATTTCCTAAGTAACTCTAAATATCCATGTTTTGTGTTTTCCAGTTCTTGAAAGGAGAGTTAAGTGTACATTTTGAAGTCAATTTCATCTGCATAACCTTGACTTCAGACAGGTAGTGATATTTAAACACAAGGCACGCTATCGCAGCTATTGGCCTAAGTCTTCATTAAGAGGTGGAGACTATTGTTTATTCACTCTGGAGCCCTTGGGAGGTTAGTTGTCCTTCTTTAACCATCGCCTGCCAGTCATCCACAGACTCCAGGGTTCCTCCCTCACATACCCTCCCTCGTGCATGGTTCTCGGCTTGAAACTCTCCTCTCACTCAAGCCACTTGCACGCACATTTCCATTGTAAACAGGGAATGGAGCTACAGTTTGGACAGATGTCGAGGATAAATTTTATTTAGAGAGCAGCATGTAAGTAGAAAGAAAAAGCAAATGCCTGTTCCAGGGTGAGTAGCTCCGCCTTTGTGTGTATACAGGAAGCCCCACCCACCCCCCACTGCCCCACAAGCTGTGAGCAGGGGCATGAAAACATGAAATGTGGCACTTGTTAGGAGTCTGCAAAGATTGGATGCTTTATGAGCCCACAAAGGAACCAGAATATGAAACTCATTTGAAGTAATAAAGTCAGCTTTTAACTCTTTGAGCTGAAATGAGAATTTTTCTTCTTTAAAGCCCAAAAATGTCTAACCCCCAGTCTCTCAGATATTTGCCTCCCTTGACAGAACAACAAAGCCAGATATGTGGCCAATCCCTAAAATACTGGGTAAAAAAAAAAGAAATATGCACTTCTTCTTTTATGTTTCTTTTTAAATCTGTATCTTAGAGAGAAGGAGCAGGGCACTGTCCTTTAAGAAGGGGAAAAGGGTGGTGCTTGCAGTTGGAAAGACAAAGGCTGTTCTTGAGTGTAAAATGGGAGGAGCATCAATGAGAGAAGGGAAGAGCCTTAGAAATACTGACATGGCAGATGTGAAGGGCAGGAGGGAGAAGAAACCTCAAAATAAGGGTGCAAGTAAGGGGGCAGATCAAGACAGAACACAGCACAGAAATGCAAAACAAAACTTATTAAGCAAGTTATTTACATTACAACTCACTTAGACCTCACAATACACAGAACCTATGAGGTTCTAAGGAAAAAAGAAAACTATGTAAGAACAAGATAGCTCAAAGACCAAAGTGAGTCAAATATCATTCTCACAGACAAATGCACTTCACGTCAAAAAATATGCAAGACCTGTCAACTATATCTCTTTAACATTGTGCAACTTGTATTCATTGCTGTACCTACATTCCCCAATTACCTCTTAGAAGAAAACTGCCCAGTATGTAGAATAAAAACGAGTTTATGAACAGAAAACAATCTTTTGAGCTAAACAACCAAAGTTTACAGTTTAGCTGTTCTGGCACATTGTTCTTGTTCTACACATGAATACACGGTAGACGTTTTTAATTGTATCAAATGCAGAATGCAGACACACATCCATCAAACTACAACCTATAGTAACAGAACCTCGGAAATAACAGCTTGCTAGATAAAGAAACAGGCATCTGGCTAATGTATTCATACTGAAAATTATGGTTGAAAGGACAATATAAATGTATTATAATATTAAATATAATAAAGCCAATTTTAAAACAACCAATGTAATAGAATTCTTACTCTTCCCTAGTTAAGGCTTTAGGGACTGTCTTAACTTGATGCTGTGATATTGTATCCCTCAGGTTTCCCAAATTATTGACTTTCCCTGCTTAAACTCCTACATAAACTATAGAACTAGTATAATATAGTTAGACTATGACTTCTAAACATAGAATTGTCAACACATCGATCTCTGCCCTCGTTTATCTGTTATAGAAAGCTTTTGTAACAACAGTACATACACATGAACTATAACATGCCAGCAGTGACTGAAAAATCTCATTTGCAAAAATTACTTAAGTATAGGCTTTAGATATAGAAAATAAAAATTTGGTTCATGCATCCATCATATACTCTGCAAGCTGAAACTGAAAGACAGACGTAAGGCCACTAATTTGCCCATCTGATTCAGAAAGCAAACACATTAGTAAAAAACAACTTGAAACAATAGTGTTTACCAATTACCCAGTATAAATATCGAACCATTTTAATAATGGGCTTCTTTTCTGGCCTATAATCTCCCTAAGTTAAGTTCCTCATACTGAAATGATGGCGAAGCTGATGGAAGCATCTGCTCTGCTGTGGGTATCTAAGTCAGGACATATTACCATCAGGCTGAGAGGGTTTTGGTTATAATCACAAAGCTATGGCACCAGAGTCCCACACATTTCCAATGCTGTCCATTCAGGCCACATCCCTACACTGGGTATTCTTCTCTCACAGACCAGAGAGTAAGTCATCCACAAATGCAATCACTACCTGACCATGCCTCATCCCTGGCCACATCTCACCAGACCAAATTATTACCTGACTCAAAGCAGACAATTGAAAAAAATAATAATAACTTACTGGCTCATCAGTTGTCATCTGGAATCTGTCTAGACCCTTGAACAGAGAATGGGAAGATAGATCTAGCACAGGAGTGAAAGTCTGGGAGACTCCCTGAACTCTGTAATTAACCCTATGGCCCTACAACTCAAATTTTCCCCTTATTCCATTATTAGCAAATGAGTCTGGTTTTAATTTAATTTGTGTTTTTGTTACTCTGCCTTTCGTGATGGCAACATGTAATACATAATGTCTTCAGGAAATTAAAAAAATAAAAACCACACAGCAATCTTTGACAAACAATATTCCTTTATGATTTCACCACGTAAGTCAAGTTTTCATCCATGCACTAATGGTGAAGAAAAAAGCCATCAAAGGAGAGTACTAGGTTTCCAACACCATACCAAAAATAAAAAAAAAAGAGGTTGGGGGGCTTCAATGCTGCCACTTCATTTGACAAATAAAACAGGAGATAATCTGAAAACTCAATATCTCTTCTCTGAAAGAGCACACATATCTGATTGCAGGGCTGGAAACAGGCAGGCAAATACAGAGAATCACCACTTCCTAGAGCAGAAGTAAGTAAGCCACAGGTAGGAAAAGCTGACTGACAAATTGCTGGAGGCACAGTGTGGAGTCCAGCCCTGGAGGTTTTCATGAGTTTTATCTGTCGAGCTCAGTGTGATTCCCATCAGAAACACCAGAGAAAATCAATCCCTTCCCCAATGTTTTCTGAAAAATAAATATGGAAAGACCTTGTTTAAAGCATATTCTAGCACTCTCCTCAGAAAGATCTGCTCCCTGCAGAACCTGTTAGTAAATGTTTGCCACACGTGGGGTATTATCAAAGCCTTACTAACCTGATGGTCAGTCTCCTCTACAAAAGAGAATTAATTTTAGCCCTTGCAAGCCTCCAGCGAAGTGTGTGTAGCATGTGAGTGGCAACTAAACATTTGCAAAATTGGCTTTCTGGTCTGCGATTAAATTATAAGACCTCAGAATGCTTCCTCTCCTCCATATCTCACTAGCACATTGCGTAAAGCTATGTATAACCATTTCATTCAACTGGTGCATCATGTCCAGCTAGCAAGCAAAATGGAAAAGGTACACAAATAATGAAAATATTTTGAAAATATACCACAAGTATCAGAATAAGATGTGGCAACAATGTTCATGATTAGACCAGTAAGTAAAGCCACTTTGATTATTATAATAATAATAATTCTATTTGATAAAGCAGACAGTGGGAATGGGAGGTAAAAAACATGGGAATCCTAAGCTTAACAACTGAGATGCTAAAGTAAAGCACATTGGAACAGAAATGGACAATAACTTTGATATACTAACTAGTGGACCGAGTACTGCTGAGAGGAAAACCTGTGAGTTTGAGAATATCCTAGTTGGCACCTCAAACACTAACAGTCAAAGAAAACAAAGACAGAAAATACAGTGGAGGTCAGCTAAGAATCATGGGTAACGAGGAAAGGTATAACATACATGTAAACAGCATGGAGAAGGAACAGAAGTAGGCAAAATCACATATGCCAATCATAGATCTTTCCATCCCAGATACCACTGAACTATTATGAAAACCCAAGAAAAATGCTTCTATAGATGCAACATTTCCAACCATAGAAAGTCACTGACGAGGAAAGGCATGGAAGAAATCGAAGGTTACACACCATTCTCATAAGAAGACAGTGCAATAAAACATAGCACAGAGAGAACAAAACCACCCAAAACACATCAGTATCCTGTGACTTTATCCCTCTCAAATGACACAATAAATATGAGAAACAGACACATTCTTAGCAATTGAAAGTTGAGGGATTTATCTTGCAGGAAGTGTTCAAAGCTCTGTAGAGAGAAGAAAATCCAGGGCAGAAATTAGAAGCCTGGGTCTACATATGGAGAGGAAATGTCACACTGTGGTTCAAACAGGTGTACAGTGGGATGATGGGAGATGTCATTCTGTAAATATGTTTCTTGTATTGGTTAATGAATAAAGCACTGTTGGCCAATAGGAAAGCAAGATGGGCGGGACTAGGAGACAAGGAGGAGAGAGGAAGTAGTACGGAGGAGTCAGCATGGAGAGACTTGAGAGAGCTGAGAGACTTGAGAGAATGCTGTCCCCTCTCTCCAGTAAGATGAGACCATATGGAAATACTTAGATTGATAGAAATGGGTTCATATTTAAGACAGAGCTAGCCAATAAGAAACTAGTAATGGCCAACAGTTTTATATCAAATACAGCATCTGTGTGTGTTATTTGGGGCTGGCACGGTGGTGGACCCAGACCAGCTGGCGGAAATACCTTACACATAACCGTAGATCACTGAGAAGCACTGTACTGTGTCATCATCTAGTCTAACATTAGAAGAAAAGCTGTCCTACATGGAGGATGTTTCCTAAAGATAGGGAGCACCTTCAGGACAGTGAGAAAAGCTTGCCCTATCCTAAACCCAAGCTTGGTCTCTCTGCTGGCTTTCACTTTGGCTCCCCTGTGCTCTCAAGGTAGCTCCTCAAAATGCCATTGAGACAAAATGTTGGGCTACCAAGATGGTACAACACACAAAGGTACTTGACACGGAAGCCTGATAATCAAAATATAATATTTGAAACCACATAAAGTTGGGATGATAAAACTGACTGTACAGAGCTGTCACTGACTTCTATATACATGGTAGTGTGTACACATCACTGTAGTGAGATATCCACCCTGCCCACACCTGAAGCACTGACCACATTTTGGGAGTGGTCACAGGTGCATATGTGATTGGGTAGGCTAGGTAGGGGTCCTGGATCCCAGCTCACTCTCTTAGTTCTAGTCAGGTCACAGAGAGCAGCCCGGGCATTGGTCCTAAGAGCAGGACCATGAGAGTCATTAGTTTATCGTGTAAGTGACTTCTTACTGAATAAAATATATAACCCTTAATTTATCTTCGACCTATGTATAAATCTGTGCATTAATACAACACCCTACCTTTATAATAATAAATACATTTCTAGAAGGGACAAATGACAACTTTATATAAGGATCTCTGTAGCTCCAGTGGCTTGGCTTTTAATGAACACTTGCTTTGGATTGCTTCTTTCTATATTATATAATCTTATTATCTTTGCTCTTATGTCACAGTTGTTGAGGCCTATATGCTTTTAAATATTTTTCAGCCAGCATTTCTATTACCGGCCCCTAATTCACCCAAAGCACATCTGATATTCATCAAATAGCTCAACCCTATTCCTACCTCAGTGCCTCGGAACTTGCTATTGTATGGGTCTCAAAATCATTTGTATCATTAGAGGGCTTTAGTCTTTCACTCAATTGGTATTTGTGCCAATTTGAAGCATGCAACCAAATAGTTTAAGGAGATATTTATAGTGTTAAATACATACATAAAAAACAAGAAAAAATGTAAAATAAAAGATGTATGTTTTCTTCAACAAATGGTGCAGGCATAACTGGATGCTGACATGGAAAAGATTGCAGATAGATCCATATCTATCACCATACACAAAACTTAAGTCAAAATGAATCAAGGACCTCAATATAAACCCAGACACACTGAATCTCTTAAAAAAGAAAATGGAAGATACCCTTGAACAAATTAGTACAGGAGACCACTTCCTGAACGTAACACCAGTAGCACAGACACTGAAATCAACAATTAATAAATGGGACCTCCTGAAACTGAGAAGCTTCTATAAGGCAAAGTCAACAAGACAAAATGGCAGCCCACAGAATGGGGAAAGATCTTCACCAACCTCACATCTGACAGAGGGCTCATTTCCAAAATATACAAAGAACTCAAGAAACTAGTCACCAAAACACCAAATAAGCCAATTAAAAAGTGGGGTACAGAACTAAATAGAGAATTCTCAATAGAGGAATCTAAAATGCCTGAAAGAAACTTAAGAAAGTGCTCAATATCCTTAGCTATAGAGAAATGCAAATCAAAACAACTCTGAGATACCATCTTACACCTACCCAAATGGCTAAAATCAAAAACACTAAGGACAGTTTATGCTGGAGAGTATGTGGACAAAGGGGAACACTCCTCCACTGCTAGTGGGAGTACAAACTTGTACAGTCATTTTGGAAATCATTATGGTAGTTTCTCAGGAAAATGGGAATCTTTCAACCTCAAGATCCAGCAATTCCACTCTTAGGCATAATTCTCAAAGAATGCACATTCATACAACAAGGACAACTGTTCAACTATGTTCGTAGCAGCATTATTTGTAATAGCCAGAACCTGGAAGCAACCTAGATGTCCCTCAACTGAAGAATGGATAAAGAAAATGTTCTACATTTAAACAATGGAGTACTACTCAGCAGGGGGAGGGAATGCAATCTTGAAATTTGAAAGTAAATAGATGGAACTAGAAGAAACCATGCTGAGTGAGGTAACCCAGTCACAAAAAAAGATGAACATGGGAACATGGTATGTACTCGTTCATATATGGATATTAGTCACAGAGCAAAGGATCACCAGCCTACAATCCATACAGCCAGAGAAACTAGGAAACAAAGAGGACCCTAAAAGAGACATGTATGGTCCTCCAGAGAAGGGGAAAGGGACAAGATCTCCTGAGAAAAATGGGAGTGGCAGGGGGAGGACAGGGAGTTAGGAGGAAGAAAAGGGAAAAGAGGATAGGAGAGGTGGGCATGAGGGAACAGGAAGATTGAGTCAGGGGAAAAGAGAGGAGAGTGAGAAAAGAGATACCATAATAGAGAGACCCATTATAGGTTTAAAGAGAAATCTGGCACTAGGGAGATGTCCAGAGATCTACAAGGATGATCCCAACTAAGAACCTAAGCTACCTTAAATGCCCTTCCCCTACAATGAGATTGATGACTAATTTATATGCCATCCTACAGTCTTCATCCAGTAGCTGATGGAAGCAGAAGCAGATACCCACAGCTAAGGAGTAAAGCCAAACGCCTGGAATCCAGTTGCAGAGAGGTAGGAGTGATGAGCAAAGGGGTCAAGACCAGGCTGCAGAAACCCATAGAGACAGCTGACCTGAACAAGGGGGATCTCATGAGCTGCAGACTGATTGCTGGGAAACTAGCATAGGACTGACAGAGCCTGCCTGAATGTGGGAGTCAGTTAGGAAGCCTGGGAAGTCTACGGGGCCTCTGGTAGTAGATCATTATTTATCCCCACTGTACAAATGGACTTTGGGAGCCCATTCCACAAGGAGGGATAATTGGCCCTGCTCCTGATGGGAGATGTCATTCTGTATATGTTTCTCATACTAGTTAATGAATAAAGAACTGTTGGCCAATAGGAAAGGAAGGTGGGAGGGACTAGGAGACAAGGAGGAAATAGGGAAGTAGGAAGGAGGAGTCAGCATGGAGAGACCGGGGAGACCAGATGCCTGCCTCACTCCCTGGTAAGGAGACCACGTGGAAATACATAGAAATGGGTTAATACTTAAGACAGAGCTAACCTATAAGAAACAAATGGGCCAACAGAATTATATCAAATACAGAGTCTCTGTGTGTTATTTGGGGCTGGCACGGCAGCAGGACAAAACTAGGCTGCGGGAGGAAAAATGTACTCCTTACATGTTCCAAATGATGTGACTGACTTTGAAGACTCCCCATGGAAGGCCTCACCCTCCCTGGGAAGCAGAAAGGGAAAGGGATGGGGGGGGAAAATCAGTGGGGGACATGGGAGATATAGAGAACTGGAATTGATATATAAAACAGGGTTGTTTCTATATTTTTCCATATTTAAAAATTAGGGAGAGCAAATCAAGTCAATGAAATGAAATAATATAGCAAGAGTTAGATTAGTCAAGGAACTTGAAGTGGGGGGTTGAATAAATAAAGTGCCACAAATTTGATAACTTAGAAGAATAGACCAGTTCCTTGATGGACACAGAAGCCACATCAACCAATCTAAATAAGTTGGTATCCACTAAAGGAGTGGAGTCAGGACTAATAGTGTTCCAGAACAGAAACAGCATCAGCAGATGGGGCTGCTGGCAAATTCTACAAAATATTTAGAGAAGAAATTGTGATGATTCCTCATAATCTCTTTCGCAGGACAGATGTAGAATAAATACTACATCATTCATCCTATGAAACAGCACCAGCCTAACATCAAAGATAGCACAAGAAAAAGTTTAACTACACACCAAAATTTCCCAAGATATAGATCAAAAGATCCTGAGCAAAATATCGATTTATGTATTAGTTGCTTTTCTGCTTGCTGTTACAAAATACCAAACAAAAATAACATTAAAAGAAAGAACAGTTTATTGTGGTGCATAGTTCATTTGAAAGGACAGTACACATGTCAGGGATGGCATGACTGTGAGGACAGCTCTAACTATGGCTTCAGGAGCTAGTGTGAGGCACTTAGTCACAGTGAGTCCTCAGCGAAAGAAAATGGAATTGGTTGATATATGACTAAGCTATGTACCCCAACACATAGGATTTATCCCAGGTTTGCAAGGCTTGTTACACTCAGCTATCAATCAAACATTCCATCTACCAACAGCCAAAAAGTTAAATGTCTTATAATCCACGAAACTGAATGTCAAAGTTTGTAATACCTTTTAATCTAATATAGGATGGCAGCACTATTCAGAGTAGCCAGACTCATTATTATATCTGTAGAATTGAATCACTTGGTCTAGAAAGACATGTATCTGCCTGCAATACATTTACTGGTCCAGATTCCCATGCAAATGATGGGGTTTAGCATAGTTTAACCATGTCACAATTGCTTTCAGAGCTCTTCTAAAGTAAAAGTTTCCCAGCTAAGATTTCTGGAGCTGCCTGCTAGAGCCAGTCTCACCTAGCACCCTCAGGATGCACAAGGGCGTCTTAATAATGCAGTGTCTGTAGGAAGGTAATACACTGTGGGATGCCTGAAAGGTCAGGAAGAGATGGCTTTCCTCCCCATCTCTATCACACACCCCTCATCAGGCAAACAGCCAAAGCTTTCTTAAATTGGGTTAAAAACTACAGACTCATCCCTTGGGTTTTTCTTGTAGCTCTGTAACTTGATATATTCCTTCTAAATCATAGATTACCACCATCTCCTGTTTTAAAAGAAAGGGAACATTCCTTCTGACTTCAAATTCCCAACAAGGCTAACTTAGAACATTTTCTGCCATGTAGGAAAGGAGGACAAGCCATGTCCAATTCTCTATTCTGTTGTCACTGATGTGAATTTGGTTTAAGGTGTTTCTTAATTTGCTTTGTTTGCTGTATATTACTGGCAGATGGGTCAAAACTACAAGGGAGGCTTTTATGTTTTAGTAAAGGAAAGAACAATGTATAAAAAGGAACAAATTATATATATATATATATATATATATATATATATATATATATATATATAATCATAAGTTGCTAAGCATTTCTTCCTCATCAGTAGACTTGAACTCATGGTCCTGTAGTATAAACAGATAATTTTCCCTCCAGTTTCATAAAACTATAGTTTATAGAAAAGGTACAATCATATACTTAAGTCATGAAAAACCTACTGTCATAAATTCCTTTTGAAAACACAATTGGCAGATAATTATTTGAGTGTTCCATCTGATCTTCTGTTGTTCCATTTGGAGTAACTGCCTACAATCGAGATATTGCCCTAGACAATTCATTAGGAAGAATAAAGCATTGTTTTGTCTCATGGTTTCAGAGGAGTCAGTCCACAATTCACTTGGACTATGCCCATGAGAAGGGAAAACATTATGGCTGAAACTATAGAGCAGAGCATTACTGTTCAGCTCCTGGTGGCCAGGAAGCACTTCAATAACCAAGTAAGTACCTTCCCCAAGACTCAATAAGCTATGGATTATAAGTGAAATAACCCACTCTTGAAATCAGAGACCTCATGATCTCTCAAGAGCCCCACTTCTGAACACTGCTTCCTAGGGATCAAACCTTCAACACCTGTGCTTTGGGTGACATAGAAATGAAAAAACATTGGATCCAGCACCTCCAGTCTTGCTATCTAATTTAGGATAGTTATATCCTACACCAGAACCATACAGTATATGGTCTCATGTCAGGCTGGCTTCCTAAGTCACACAGGTAAAAGTAATAGCATCAAACCCTGAAGGCATGACTTGACTCCCTAGCCTTTCACATCCCAGTTGTTAGTTAATAGAAGGCAGACTGAAATCAGCACAAATTCATGTTGGTTCTCTCAGTCTGTGCTCTAGCCATAGTTCACTAAATCAAAATTGGTTGTCCATGTCAAAGCATCTGTAAGCTTGCCAAGTCTATGCCATGAGCACAGCTAATGCTATTCACCTGGAGGGGTGTGAGAGAAAATGATGGGAAGATATTGAAATTAAATGGTGGCATACCTGACTAAGAAATATTGTGGGATTTGATACCTTTCTGAACTTTGTGATAGTTAGATGTGTGCTGATAGCTGATGGGTCAAAGAACAATGTTGGAATGGTTGTCAAAGAGGAAATAAAATCATTGTATGAGAATCCTAGGAACAGGTATGAATGACTGTTTAGCAAAGAAACATGTCCTATCTCCAAAGATCTTATTTGATTATGACATTAAAAATTAGATCATAGGAGAGCTATTGATGGCATATAATGGCTTCTGGGGGGAGGGAAGATGCGTTCTCCAGTAGCATAGCCTCTACCTAGTATATTGCCCAGGTTCCTAAATAATCTCATACCCATATTTAAGGAAAAACCTCTAATCTCAGTATTTTTTAAAGACACAATAGTAGAAAGAAAACTTGTTGGGAAAGGGGATACAGAAAAGTTAGAGAAAGATCAGAGAGGTAACGTGGTGAATATGATCAAAATACATCAGATATCTGTATAAAATTGTCAAATAATTAATTAAAAATAGATCATAAGTCCAGAGAAACAGCTCAGTGATAACATGCTAGCCAACATACACAAACCCTGGGTTCAGCCCTAGCACAAGAAAACTATCCAGTCATATACCTATTTATATTAAGAATTTTGTTAAGTAAACTTTTATGATAGTCAAAAATATGTTTGTACAAAGTAAATGAAGACACCATGAGCAAACAAATCCTCCAGCAGAAAATTCCAGGGCACAGTAGCACTCACAGGTCAGAAGATGCAGTCCTGGACAAAGGAGAATTGGGTGTGACAGCCTGTCCCCTTCTCTCCTCTTTCTTATAATCCAAAGGATAAAGGCTTGTTTAAGTTTTTTTTTTTTCTTTTTTTTTTTCAGTCACTTTCAGATTATTTTCCTGAGTTTCCTCAAGGGGAAAAATTAAATGCTTTGAAAAATAATTTTTTTTTCTTTCTGAAACCCAGAAACAGGGTAACATCCACCAGAATGTGACAGTCACCCACTGAACGTGACAGTGCAATTAAACCCTGGCTTCTTTTTCCATACTGATGGGCGGCTTTGCACCTTGGAGTCTGGACGATTGTCATCTCTTCTCTTAAGCACTATTTGACCAATTGTCTTAATTAAAACTAATAGCATTTTTGCCTACCAGATGCTGTATTCAATTACTTCTAGGAGCTCTTCTGTGGGTGCCCATAAAGATGGGTTCACTCCATCTTGGCACAAGGACAGAGAGTTCAAAGCTGTCCTCAGCAAGTCATAAGACCTAAATGTCAAAGGTGTGGCTACAGAAGGATGTTTGGCTATCTTAGTCTAAATAACAACAGACCTGAGTCTGAGGTATGGCTGCTCCTGACTCAAGGCTAAGAAGGAGAAGTTGAATCTGAGCTGTGTTTACTCCTGACCTCAAGGCTAGGGAACAAGAAGTTGGAGCTAAGATGTGGTTTCTGAACCCTTAGAATAAGTGAGGAAGAAAAATGTTTGTTCTGTATACATGATACGGTGTTCCCCTTTTGAGATAAGGTATTTACGAGTGGTGAAAAATAAACTCATGGCATTTCAGTATTGACTGATCTGTCCTCCTGACTTTTATTCTGTCTCTGTCTTTTCTTTATCGTCTACAGCTAGCCTTTCCTTCATCCACACACCCCCACTCAATTATGAACTTCTTTCCCGCATCCACACTCCCCTACTCAGGTACAAAGTTGGGGCTGCTCAATTGGTTCTGACAAAGACAGCTCCTGACTCTGAGTTTCTGTGAGCCAATCACTATGCTATAGGACACAGTAATAAACATGGCCAGAATTCCTTCCCAACAGATATTTAAGAAGCCAGTATCACATTACCTATTATGCTACCCAATATGTTCTGTTCAATAATCATTCTTAAAGAAAACAGAAACAAATCATTCATATTATGTCTAGCAGAAACTTTTACTTTTTGTGGGGGTTGGTACTAAACCCCACCTTTCTAGCTTGGTTACAGAAGAAGACATTGTGAAACAAAACTGGAAAAGAATTAACAGGGTGTATGGGTGAAACAGTGATACTCTGTACTGGCAGTCGATGGCTTCTGGGAGGGGTTTATTACCTCCCTGCCCTGTTACTCTTACTTTGCAATCTTTCCTCTTCCAAACTCAGGCCTTATATTTTTATTACTGAAAATGCAATTATTTTAGCAGTAATGATGGGCTGACAGTTTGTAGGGGACAAGAGCAATAAGCAAATACTGTCTCTAAATCATTTAATTTGAAAGACGCTCTCCTTTCTAACACAGATTACAGTTATCATAATTGTACAGAGTTATTAATGTATGCTCAAAGTAATTTACATGAAATTCTCTCTCCCCTCATATAAATATAAATAATTACATAATTTTAATCTGAAAAAAATCTATCTAAACCACCAATTATTAAAGTCTAGTTCAAATAGCTCAAAAAACTTACTAACTGGGACAGATGTAAGAGTAAGCTCAGGGAAAAAACACCTGGGTTCAGATAGCATCTTTGTCTACTATTTCTTGGCTCACTGATCTTGAGAAAGTTGCAGATTTTAGATTCAGCTAAAGAAACAATGTGCATAAAACTGCACAAAGACTAACATAGTGAGAACCAACAATGGCAGATTAAGTGTGTGTATAAGCAGTTTTCCTGCACATACACAAGTATAAAAAAAATCACTTGAGTTAGTAAACGCATTTGGTATTATACGTCTATAGTCAAACCATATCTTGTATTTTTCCACTGCTGAAACAAAGAATGCCAAATATAATCAATAAGAAAAATCCACATCTAAACACATTATCATAAATTACAAGAACATCAAAAACAAAGCAAAAATTCCACATGCTGTCAATTGGAGAGAAAGAACAAAGAACTTATAAAAGAACAATAATTAAACTGACATCACATATTTCATCAGGGACACTGAGAGGAAAAATACTATGAAGTAATGCCTCTTGCACTTAGAAGGAATGAGATATCTGAGTGTAGGACGTATCTGCTAACATGTTTACCTCAAAGTAAAATGGAAATAAAGAGACACTCGGATATGGAAGGACTCAGAAAATTTACTATACAAAAATTCACTTTTAAAAGAGGCATTCCTAGTGCTGCACAGGACAGTTCTACCATGGCCCTCCTCCCAGAGCTCAGGAATCATGGGAGAAGAGGCAGAAGAGGAAGACTGCAGAGCCCATGGGCAGATGGTGACTACATGACAGGTGCACACATGAACTCAGAGTAACTGTGACAACATGCACAAGACCAAGCCACTCAAAATTCCAGCATGCAGGGAGAAAAGTTACATAACCCCACCCTTAGTTGAGAAACTATTGTCTACTGATGGTTTCTGAGAGAAGGAGAGTTTTCGTCAGGGATGTGGCTCCTGAAAGAATTACCCATGTTTCATTTGGAAACCCAGTAGATCACCCTGCACCCATATTCCAATTGGAGATCCAGTAGATTGCCCTGCTCCCATGCACAGACTGGCAGCATTGAAGGGACTCAGTTGAGGTGGAGGACAATAAATGAAACTTGGAGGCAATAGTGATAGGGAACGGGAGGATGGAGGAGAAATTGAAGTGAAGAGAATGGGGGTGTAGTTGGTCAAAATATTGTATGCATGAGTACAATGCTTAAACAAATTTTTAAAAAGTGAAGAATGTAGAGTAGTTACTCCTGAGGCAGGGGGTAGAAAGAGAGTGAGGGAAGCAAGGTAAAAATACAAGACACAATGAAGTATGAGAGAAAGAAAACTAACACCATTTTTATTATAGTATATATATCACCAACTACCCAACAAAAGGTAGCAAATTGAAACAAGCGTGAAGAACAAGGATCCACAAACCACACAAGAAGCCAAAATATAACAACACCAAAATATAACAACACCAACACCAACATAAAGTCAGGCAGAGAATGTTGAGAATATTTCTTTCCTTAAAAAAAGAAAATAAACATGGGCATTGATCTTAATACCTTAAAGACCATTGCTAAACAAGTATACTGTCTACACAACTTTCAACTGACATAAAAATCTGCATCTCCAATGAAACATAAGAAAACAGAAAGATACATGTACCTCTGGTGAGTAAGATGTCAAAAGTAACTAAGGTAATCAATTTAATTTAAATGAAGTAGGCCCACAAATTAAATAATGGCATTCAAAATGGACTAAACAAAACAAGAAATAATAATATTACCTCTAAGATATTCACCTAAAATCAAAAGGATACAGAAGAATTTTAAGGTAAAAGATGAACAAATACATTCAGGCAAGTTCAAATTAAAACACAACCATGACAGCCAATGCTAAAAACTGACAATGGCAAATGAAAGGTATGCAGCATCAGGAAGATGGTTCTCAGCTAAAGAAGAGAGAGAGGGTGAAGGCAAGAAATTACAGGACTGCTGTTGCTGATAACTGTGTGTGAATGTTATGTACAAAGTAGGAGAAGACACCAAATACCATCACTCAAGCAATGGTCCTGCTGGGCAACATAGTAAGTATCTTTTTCCTGGGACTCATCCCCATTGGTTATAACGTTTCTAGATTCTAGATGCCTCTTCCCCTTGAGCTATTGCTCCTCTCAGCCCCCAAATTGCAGCAAAACTCATTAAAAAAAAAAAAGTCCAGCAAAATCCCTTACTTCTCTTCTACTCCTTTCTACTTCTTTTGAAACTTCTCCAACCAAAATCTCCCCCACTACTCCATGTAAACCACTCCTTTCAAGGTCCTGTTATTTCTAGCATGCCATCAGTGATCATACATCCTCAAGTTTGCTCAAAGCTGATCACTTTGAAGCAATTTTGTAAGTTGTCTTGGTCATGTTGTTTAATCACAGCAATAGAAAGTAATTAGTACAACATATTACCTTCCCCTGAGCAAAATAACTTGTTCATTAAATGACAATGCACTGGTCACTTTATGTTGCATACCTTAGCTGGAGAAAAGGCTCAATGTTTAGGAATACTTAGTATTTTTTTATTTTTATTTATTTCTTTATTTATTTTATATTTTATTTTATTTCTCCAGAGGACTCCAAGTTCCCACTACCCATATCTGGCAACTCAATACCACCTGACACTCCAGTTTCAGGAGATCCTACACTCTGATGTGGCCATAGCATGCACCTGAACATAGCATGCACCTGAACGTTATCATGTACAAACACACACACACACACACAGAGAGAGAGAGAGAGAGAGAGAGAGAGAGAGAGAGAGGAATAATAAACACCTTTAAATTCATTGCCTTGCTACATCTACCAGGGCAAAACCATTTCACAACCTTGTCTGATCCAAATCCTTCTCTTGAAAAAATCCTCAGCTATCTTAACCTACCACCTAGATAGAGCCTGACTAGTAAATATCTGTCCTACTTAGTTTTTAAGTATCAACTTGATAAAGTCATCTGAGACCAGCTAGGTGACTTCCATAACTGATTATTTTTAAATTCACCCAAAAGCAAGTGAAGTCACAGGCGTATTTATGGTGTTGCCTCTGCAACAATATTACAACTGGATAAGAAGAAGCTAAACTATCGTCACTCAAAGATACCATCATATATAACAAAAAGCAAATAATACCAAACTACTTCACATTTTAAAGAATGATCAATAAAGTTACTAGGTAAATTATCAGCCTAAAAAAAAAAAAGAAAGAAAGAAAGACCTTTCAAATGGAACACTTCTAATATACCAGATAACTTTAACCATTGATTTATAAAGAAAATAAAACACTTTCAGGAATATTTTAAAAACCAAATGAAATGGGTCATGGGTGAAATATTAGTGTGATGCAGAATTATTCAAATTTGTCTTCAAAGACATTGCAGAGGGAATCAAAATTCCAACATAATTATGTTGTAAATAATAATACATTGATTCTGAAATGTAATGAGAAGAATAAAGATCTATAGATCTAAGGTGACTAAAACAATGTTGAACTTACAACTTGCCAATGCCTGAGGATGTTTTCTTTTGTATCTATTAAAAATAATTGAGCTTCAAAAAACTTGTTTTTAAGAAAGACTAAAGAAGAGTTGTATATGGCAGTCAAACCATAGGATATGGAGATCTGGCTCAAATTCACTTGCTTGTTATGTGACTCACAAAAAGACTGGAAAAACAAAACAAACAAACAACAAAAAAAACCTTGTTTCTCCTTTTATTAAAGATAAGGAAGTCTGTCCACTGTTGCTTCTTTCTACTCTTAAAAATACAATCTCTGATATTGCCAAACAATTGCAAGTATTTTTCAATCCAAAACCATTAAGTAAATAAAAAGGGAAAGGAAACAGTACAGTCTCTCGGGGATGAGATGGCTCAGTGGGTACTGTACAAGCTCGCAAATCTGAATTCAGACTCTGAGTACACACTTGAAAAACCAGGCAGGCTCCTGCAATCCCAGCACTGGAGTCATAGAAACAGAAAGATCTCTGGAGCTCGTTGGCCAGCTAGTTTAGGCTCATTGGTTCACAACTTGTGAGTCAGGACACATTTGAGGATCAAATGGCCGTTTCATAAAGGTTGCCTAAGACCATCAGAAAACACAGATATTTACAGAACAGTAGCAAAATTGCAGCTATGAAGTAGCAACGAAAATAATTTTATGGTTGGGTGGGGCTCACCACAGCATGAGGAAGAATAAGAACCACTGGTTTAGCTGAATCAGCAAGTTCCAGATTCAGTGAAAGACAGTCTCAAAACATGAGTGGAGAATGGTTGACGGGTGACAACTGACATTAAGTTCTAATCCACATACACACATGCCTATAATGTAAGCATATTCGTGCACACACACGAAGTATTGCCTTCAAAGAGGCAATGACTTAAGAAATAAATCGTGCGAACAGATTTGCTGCTTTTGGGTGATGTAAGCCAGAAATATGGTAACCCATACATTAAACCGCTCTTCTTGGAAGTTGATGTTCTTTTTTTTTTCAATGGAGACACTACCAGTCATTTCTACAGGAAAATTAAGAAAGCTTCGGAGCACGCTGGAAACCCTGAGCCATAATAACTTGCTAACATATTCAAAGCATGTTATTTCCCTTCTTTAATTTTCCCTATCCAAATAATGGGAATAACAACTTTGCCTTCCTGACACAGCCTTTTAGGAGACTGATGAAGAGTTTGCCACATAAATGCTTATTTTAAAGCAGAGACAAATGGTGGTTGGAACAAAACTCTGGCAGAGTTCCCCGTGCTCTCTGAGGATAGACGCACTGCATACTGAAACCTTCTCATCTGTGCTGTGAAGAAAGAATACCACCACATGGAAGAAGAAGCTTGTACTACTCCATGCCTCCCAGCTACCTCCCACCTTCCCTCCTTTCCTCTCCCACATTCCCTCCTCTCCCCTCCCCTCCCACCACCGCTGGGGTCACTGGGAGGCTTGAACATCTCTTCCTGTCATCACAGACTGATAATACTTCAAGTAGTAGCTTTTCCCTGCTTGCAGGTTTCCCAGAAAGAAAACCAATTATGTCCTCTAAAAATAGAAATTATATGGAAACAAGTGGATCCCCATCTGCTGAAATGTAAGCACTGGAAAGAGCGGGGCTTATCTGAATAACCACCAGGCATCATGGAAATTGTGCAACATTATCCACTTTGATCTTGTTTAGTAGTTTCCGTCACAGCCCATGCTTCTCCTTCTCAAGGGCTCTTCCTGATCTTGTGTATGATCAGAAGGTGGTAGCAGAGGGCTCAGAAGGTGCAGGAAGGCAATGCCAAGAACTCACATCACTGTTGATGCTGATTCTGACAATCCAGAACCAGTAACATTAGGCACATGGGGTTCTTGGTGCTGGTTGTCCCATTTGTGCTTATGTGCTAATACCCAAGAAGAATGCATGCCTTGCACAGAATAGAGCAAGCAAGAAGTACAGAAAACAATGGAGATAAAGACTTAAGTTCTGTTGGAGTGTCTGCAAGGGCCACTGGGAGGGTGAGGGCTACGGCAGTCCAGTCATTGCAGAAACAAAGACTGGTTCAGACCTGGTGTGTGCTGCCTCAATGTGGACCTTGTTCTCAGTCAACCTTAGCAGTGGTGGCAAAGAATGTCCTCCCTGACATCCGTCACTGTTCCAGCCCCAGCCCCAGCCCCAGCCCCAGCCCCAGCCCCAGCCCCAGCCCCAGCCCCAGCCCCAGCCCCAGCCCCAGCCCCAGCCCCAGCCCCAGCCCCAGCCCCAGCCCCATATGTCAGCACCCTGTCCTCATTCTTAGTTCCTTTTGGAATTGCCCTTCTCACTGTTTCCATATCCTTCCATTTTCCTGCTCATTATTCTCATCTCAACTTAAACAGTACGTTCCTGGAAGTGATTCCTTGTTTACTCTCTGAACAACTCAGAACCTCTTTGTGGAATACTTGCCATTCCCTGACCTTTTCAGACCATCTCTCTGCCAGATGATCAGCTCTGGGAGCTGAAACTGTTCTTTCTAATGTATCCCCAGAACCTCCTTCGTGGTAAGTTCCCTAAGCTAACTACTGATCACTGAATGCTAATAGAAGGTTCTCCAACTATCCGGTATTACAAAATTTGAATTTTACAGAGACATTGTTCTTCTTTACAAAAATATAGCGCAAAGATAGTTATGGTGGGCATGATTGAAAAATCATATATGCAATGCATATTGCTTATTCATGATAACTAACACATGATATAGAAAATTTTAATTGTGTCAACAGTAATATTGTTAGAGATAGCTAAAATTTTATTTCAATATATTTATGGCATAAGCAGTATTCATGTAAATCCTGTTATTGGAGTCATCAAGAATACATTGGCCTGCTTAAAATTACCCTTAAATGAATTTCATTCATTGAGTTTGTTACTCCATCATAGGGGTCAATACTCTGGTTTCTGTCAGCAACAACAAACTAAAAGGGGTCCTCTTTAAATAAAACAAAAAATATGTCATATATAGAGTTAATGTATCAGGATCACAAAAAAAAAGAGAATATTTGGTTGGGGGAGAAACAAAATAACAATGAAAGCTTTTTTTTTTTATTTTGAATACTAAATTGGTACATCCATGGTCATGGTAACAGAAATCTCCAAATTGCTTTTCAAAGTTTAAAGAGCCTTTTTTTTTAATCATATGATAAAAGTGGCAGTTTCTTAGCTGCTGTGTAACAGTTTTATCCCAGATTGAAACACTCTGTTCTCCACAAAAGCCCTTTAAACCCAAAAGTAAGCAACTCAAAATAGATTCAGGAAGTCCCTGAAACTGACTAGCTTCAGAAGGCCCTTTCCTGCCAAACCAATAAAATCTGCAAAGAAGCCACTTAGACAAGCCAAGATGCAAAGACACAAAGACCAGATCAGCTTTCTGAAAGAAGCAGAAACCAGCTGAGCTTGTCTCGAAGAAGTTTAGTCCAGAAGTCACTTGGAAAGGACACTCTCCAACCTGTTGAGCTGCCTGCAGGCTATGCAGTGAGCTCTGTGTTTTCTAACTTTTGTTAGCCATCACCTATGCTGCGGTGGGCATTGGCAATTCAGCTGTCTTTGAGTCATTTCTGCTCCTGTAAGTAATCCCAGTAAAACTCATTAGTTTACCAAAGTTGTAGTTTGGAAATACCAAGATTTCGGTCAAAAGAATTCCCTGCAGGGGGCGTGTGTGTGTGTGTGTGTGTGTGTGTGTGTGTGTGTGTGTGTGTGAGAGAGAGAGAGAGAGAGAGAGAGAGAGAGAGAGAGAGAGACTGAAGTTTATCAGATGTTTGCCTGTCTTAGAATTCTCTTCTACAATGGATCAGATGTGCACCAAACATTATTAATCAAGAGGAAACCTAGTATCTAAACATCACCTTGCGTTTATAGAACAGCCAATCCTGAACATTGCCGAGAAGTGTCTTTGTCTAATTTGAAGTATTTTCCCAATGACAAAAATATCCACAAGAGCTAACCACTACCTCATAAAACTGAAGTGGAAGTTCAAGCAAGAGAACACCAGCGTTGATGAGGGACCCTTTCCTTTCTTGCCATCAACTTTTCCAGAATAGTGTTCCAGGGTTCATACATCCTCATCATTATACTCTTATCCTTCACCCCATGGCCTCTAAATTCTGATGCTCTGGTTTTGCTCAGTCATTCAGCCTTTCTATCTACCCTTGCTGACAGCCTGACTGTCCATATGAGTGAGAAATGCTACAGCAACTCATTTTTGAGATTTATCCTCATACAACAGGGGAATAAACTTTAAGTAGGATGATGGGGATGGAAGCCAACACTATCATAAGATAAAGGACTTGTTTTTATACAAAGTAAGAAAACTAAAGATAGTTATAAGGACTTTCAACTCAAAAGAAAAAAAGGTTTGGTCTGAAGAATGATGGTCACAACATTTATAAGGGTAAAAATTCAAACTTGTACGTTATCATTTGAAAAAAGCTATCATGTGATTGACTCTTGGAAGTTCATGCTATACAATAATTGACTGGAAATTTTCAAAGCCATTTTATTGCTGTTGGTGTTGTGTTTTTCCAAAGCCATTTCCTATTCATCAGCACACCAGGACACCACTACCAGATATGAGTTTCCACTTTGCTGATGGGATGGCATCCAAGAGCCACATTATATTGGAGACAATAAGCACTTTGCTTTTGGAAGGAACCATTTGTGTGGGAAAGTAGAGAATACCTCTGTCTCACAGATCTCTAGTCTGTTCTGGGATTGAGTTGCCCCTCTCCACCCAACCCTGCAATTTAGGCTGTTGGTTGCTGATTGTGCCACCTGGGAAGACCAGCTTCCAACCCTGGGATGGGGTGGATTATTATTACATATTTTGCTTCACTACAAATTGCCTGAAGGTTTCATGGATCATTAAAGACATATTTGTAAAAAAAAAAAAAAAAAAAAAAAAAAAGACTAAACAACCATAAACTTCAGAAGTAAATAACAGAGATTAGCATATATGTCACATTTAAAACTCTCTTTTGTTCAATATTTGAGCCCAACAAAAGAAAAATTACAGGTGAGAGGAACTAAGTTATTCCTCCAAGTAATCTCTGAGGGTCAAGATATTTTTTGGCAAAATGAAGGTAATATTTATTCTTTAGACTACATAGGATGACTGTGAAAAAGAAAAAAAAACCATACAAAATCATTACACAGAGAACACAAATACAGATTATTTTATTGGGTCAATAAGATGTCAGATGTTTGGGTTTGCCAATAGGAATTTTTGTCCTAACTACCAAAGAGTGAACAGCTGGCTTTAATACATTCCCAGCTTGCTGCTTTCACAGGTATATAGGCATGGTACAACTGATTGAGTTTATTTTACTTTTCACAAAACCAGGTAATGACGCTAAGTGGACAAATAAATCAACCCATTGGGAAATGGCACAGGACCATATCAATCATCTGGAAGCTCCCAGATGACAAAGGCAGACTAATGACTCAGCGCATTTAACAACTAGCAAATGACAGGCTTGCCAAAATCAAGAGCTCAAAACATCAGAATCCAAAGTAAATCTCTGAAAAAGTTCCAAATCCAATTCCATCCATTACCAACCACACCTGCCTGCAGGACTGTGTTATTGCTGTTGCCAAGAGCACAGTGCAAAGCCAGGAAGGGCAGATTACAGGGAACATATTCCTGGAATGAGACAGAGTGCATGATATTTTCCAAAACAAGTCTATCAGTAGTTACAGCACACAGCTCTGCAATAGTTAACACCCAAACCTGACTCATTTTTATCTGTAGACAAGAACTCACCTTGCAATGAGGATCCAAAAGTTAAGTATGCAATCTCAACTAAATAAACTATTAAAGAGGGAGTTGTATGTGAAACACTACATAGCCCTTGGATTACAAAAGCACACTAACATCAAGTAAGGGCAACCAACCTTTGCCCATGACAATAATATGCAAGGTCCTACAACTTTAGAAGCCAAAACTGTAGAATTTCCTTCTCTAGGGTATGAAGGAAACACCAGAAACTGCTTCCTGAAGGAAGTGCCATAAGGTGAGTCTTCAAAGGCGATCAGGATTGTGTCAGGCATGCAAGCAACAAACTTCAGTTCTAGTAGAGGTCATGCAGGACAGGAGTAAGCTATCCATGACTGGAGAGCTGAGGCAAGTAAGTACACCAGGTGAAGTCTGGATTATCCTTACATTTGGACAAATCCTTTCAAGTTTTCTTGTAAGAAAATTGTATTATGGAGAGTTTGGATTCCATTCCTTCTGGCAGGAATGGTGTGACTGTTGGGAATATGCATGATAAACTTGGAAAGACCTGCAGAATTCTTTTAGATCCACACACTGACAGCTAAGGTCTCTTGGGAACAAACCAGAGATAGATGGGATCAAGTGTCCCATGACACAGATGATGACAGAAAACACTACTTTCAGTAGTGAAATATGGAAAGAAAATTTAGGAAGCAAAGCCAAAGAAGTCCAGTGTCTATCCAAAGGACTCAGCCCCAGTTGATGAAGGTGAAGTACAAATACAGAAGATAGACCGACACCCTGATCTCAGAATTAGATAGTTACAGGGCAGGAAGAGCAAGAGAATGAATTCATACAAGGAAAACCCCATGATATCTGCATGCTCTGGCAAATGAAGGAGAAGAGATAAAGGTAGGAAATGGAAACAAACTCCAAAGGCATGAACAACAGTGGAGACTTCATCAAAGCAGACTTTCAGTCCAACCAGAGCAGGACCTTAGGGTCACCGTATCATATCAGGGCTGAGAAAATTCTCTTTTCTCAGAATTCAACAATAATAACAGCAAGAAACCTTTCAAAACAGAAACCTGCTGAGTTGAAAGCTATGCTGCTCTGGAAGCATGGGTTCTCCACTTTGTGGCCTATGCTGGGAATCCAGAGTGACTGTCATGATCTCCCTCCCTGGGTACTGGCCTGAGAAATACCTCTAGCTAGAGAAGGACAGCTCTCAGCATGATCTGTGCAGTTTTCCACATGATGGAGATGTTATTTTAGCCAAAGTGACTGAGAAAAAAATCCAAATAAATAATAATAATTAATATATTGGGAAGATGATTTTGTGGATTCCAAAATAATTGAGAGAATTATTAATATGTGTTTTTAAACCCTTTATTCTGATAGATTCAAAAGTCTAAAAGAAATAGATAGGTTTCTAGAAACACATGCTATACCAAAATTAAGGAAAAGGGTATATAGCAAGCAATGAGGTTCAAGCAGAAATAAACAGCCTCCCAACTTAAAAAATCTCAGACCCAGATATAATGACTGCCAGACCTTCAGAGAGGAACTGACACTGGTGTTGTTCAGCTGTTCTGTACATCAGAATGGGAAAAAGATTGTTACTAAATTCAAAGCCCATATTATACTCATACCAAAAATGGTTTGGGTTACTACAAAAACAGAAAATGATGGGCCAATCTACCTGACGATCATAAATATTGAAATTTTTCTGTGAAGTATCTGCAAAATGAATTAAGCTACACATCAAAATAATTCATCATAGACAAGTAAGTTTATTCCAAGGACAAATGAAGTATGGCTCAAAATATGCAAACCAATAAATACAATACATCACATTAACAAACTCACAGGCAGACATTGGGTGACAGTGTCAACAGGGACGGAAGAGGCACATGGCAAACCTCCCATCTCTTATGAAAGCCGTAGAGAAGCAAAGAACAGAAGAGTAAAAGACAGGTGTGTGACACCATGTCAGTACTTTACTAGGTAAGAGAAAGACTCTAAGCACCAACTGTGACCAGAGAGTTGTGAGACAGAGGTGTCCACTTAGCTAGAGAATAAAATAAAAAATAAAATTAAAAAAGACATACATGTAGTAAAGAAATCGAGGTATCCCTATTTGAAGATGACTAGCTCCTATGCATGAGACCCTAAGGACTTCACCAGAAAACTGTTAACATATACACATACCCTCAGAAATATAGCAAGATGCAAAATCGGTTCACAAAACTCGGTACCTTCCCTATATAACAACAATGAACACACTGAGAAGGAAATCAAGGAAACAACTCTATTCACAATCGCTTTAATGGGGTGGGGGGGGAAACACTCCAAAGAAATTAACCTAACCAAGGTGGTAAAATAAGGTAAGTGATAAAACACTGCTGGAAAAAAATTGTACAAGACACTAGAAGTTGGAAAGACCTTCCATTCATTCTCATAGGTCAGCTGAATTGATGTTGTGAAATGGTTATTTTAGCAAAAATAAATTAAAGATTCAGACAATCAAATCAAAACTCCAGTGGCATTCAGAGAACTAGAGAAAACAACCCTAAATTTCATATGGAAGCACAAACGACTTCAAATAACTAAAGCAATCTTAAACAGAAAGAGAAATCCTGGAGGTACCATAATACTTGATACCAAATTATAGTATAAAAGTATTATTTTTAAAAAAAATCAGGGTATTGAACAAAATCAGAAAAAAAAAGGCCAATGGAGTGAAAGAGGATAGAGAAATAAACCCACCCAGCTGTTGGTATAAGGTCATCTAATTCTTTACATTGGTCAAAACACTTTGGGGAGAGTACAGACTCCTCAAAAAGCAGTGCTGGGAAAACTAGATTTTCACATAGAGATGAATAAAAACTCCACACCAAAAAAAAAAATTAATCAACAGTTGACCAAAGGTTTTGATGTGAGTTTGTACACTGTGAATCTACATTCAGTTGCCCCTTCTCTACCCCTATACCTCTGTTTTGGAATGGGATTATCACTGCATCATTGTATATTGGAAGCATATAACTTTGTTTTGTTTTGTTTTCAAGGCATCTATTATTATGAGACTGCTTTGAATCTCAGAATAGATTGGGGACTTTTGAAGTATTGGGATTGTTAAGGACTGTAGAGGCTTTGAAAGATGGAACAAGTACATTTCACATTATGAGATGGTCATGAACTTGGAGGACAGAGGTGTAATGCTGTGATTTGTATGTGAAATGCCCCACATGGTCACACGTGTTTGAACACTTGGTCTCCCATTGGGAACATGTTGTTTGTACGGCTGTCTGTCAGATGTCTATGTGCTCACTGGAGATGGGCCTGTCGGATGTCTATGCGCTCACTGGAGATGGGCCTGTAGGATGTCTATGTGCTCACTGGAGATGGGCCTGTCGGATGTCTATGTGCTCACTGGAGATGGGCCTTGAAGTTTTGCATGCCAGCTCCATTCTCAGCCATACCCTCTGCTCCCTGACAGTAGCGCGATATATAACCAGCTTTACATCTCATCCCAGTCCCATTAGCTCCTTACCGGAAAACAAGTAGCAGCAGGGATTATGGCGAGAGTACTCACACACTGTTAAAAGGAATATAAATTCCTTTGGTCACTAAGATATGGTAGTATCTATAATATATAGACCATCAAAAAGCCAAAAGTAGAACTACATGATCCTGCTTTAGAACTGCATAAACTTGAATAAACCTAAAGGAACCAAAGTCAGAGATACCTGCACAGCCATGCTTACTGTGGACAACTCATAACAGACAAGCTTAAGTGATGTAAGGGGTCCTTCAGTAAAATGAACACCATAGAATTTGGTATATAGACACCATATATTAATTTTCAGCGATAAGAAAAAAAGTGAAATAGAGGAATAAGATGTCTCACAGGGTAATGGTTTTTACTGCTTTGCCAGGTGGAACCCAAATTAAAGAGGGCTGATTCCTACACGATGTCCCATGATCTCTACATGTACAGTCTCTGTATATATTTACCTGTGCATGTATATCTCTTTGTGTTTAACTGTGAGTGTCGGTATGTATGTCTTTGTGTGTTTGTCTTTGTGTGTTTATCTGTGTGTATCTGTATGTGTATCTGTGTGTGTCTACGTATGTATTCCTGTGTGTTTCTCTATGTGTGTATGTCTGTGTCTCTTTATATTTCTGTGTGTCTCTTCCTCCCCTACACACACAAATATACACTAATTAAAAATCTTGCACATAGTGAGAACTTATCTCAAAAAAATGTGATCATGCCATTTATAGAAGAACAGAATTTAAGATCATCATATGAATCAAAATAAACAGGACTTGTGCTGGTGGGATGGCTCAGTGTATAAAATAAACAAGACTCAGAATGAATAATACTACACTTTCCTTCATATTTCAAATCTAGATTTTAAGAAAGATACATAGACTTAAAGGGGCCTGTTTAGAGTAAGTGAAAGACTGGATGGACAGTGGAAAAGGGACAGAGGTACAAAAACATTGTGTACAGATGTGAAATATCATAATGAAACCCATTATTTTGTGCAAAAAATTTATCTCTGTTATTTTAAAAATAGTCAATAATAGCAAACTTTTAAATATTATTATTAAGTTATTCTTGTATTTTAAAGTCTTCCATGGTGACTAAAACTTGCTAAGCAGTGAGCAATGGCTATATGTTAGTAGGAAAACTTCTATATATAAGAACAAAAATGTGACATGTATACACACGATTATTCAGTCATAAGAAAGAATGATAGCTAGCTGAGACCCATATTCAGGGGGCCTAAGTCACTCCCATGATGGATTCCCAGCTATCAGTCTGGGGGCCGTTAGCTCCTCCTTGTTCAGGTCAGCTGTCTCTATGTGTTTCTGCAACCTGGTCTTGTCCTTTCCCACTGCATCTGGATTCTAGTTCGACTCAGTGTTTAGGTATGGGTGTCTGCTTGTGTTTCCAACAGGTATTAGGTGAGGGCTCCATGGATAAGTTAGTTGTTGATCTCACTATCCGGGAAGGGCATTTATGATAGCCTTTCCCCGGTTGCTCAAATTGTTAGTTGGCAGCAGTCTCGTAGGTCTCTAGACCTTTCTTTAGCTAGAAGGCCTGAGCAGTCTAAGGGACCTCAGACAGTGGAACCAGGATGTATTCCTGGTGCACAAAAGGACCTTTTGGACACATCCCCCATGGAGGGATAACTGCCTTAACCTAGAGACAGGAATGAAGCCCTAGTCCCTACTTAAAATGACCTCTCAGATCTACATGACCCCACCTGGATGGCATTGCCCTACATGTGGAATTGGGGTGGGGGATGGGAGGGGAGGGTAGTCAGGGTGCATGTGAGGGGTCAGAGGGAGTAAGAGGGAGGGAGGGCGGGAGGGGGAACTGGGATCTACATATAAAATAATAAATAAATAAAAGAATAATATCATGTCATTTGCAGTAAAATGGATGAAACTGAAGGATGTTATGTCAAGTGAAATAATTCAGACACAGAAAGACATATGTGGATGCCAAAAAGTCGATCTGAACATGAAACCATGATTACTAGAGCCTGGAGAGGAGAGAGGAAGAGCTAAACAGATTGGGTAATGGATATCAAAACTGGAAGTAATAAATTCTAGTGCTCTAAATAACAATGTGTGGCCTGTAGTTCAGAGGAAGCTAGGAACACTTTACGGATCACTAAAAGAAATGGATCTCAGAGATTCCAAATACAAATTGGTTATGGTGGATATTAGTGACCTTGACTTCATTAGTGTGTATGTATTAAATAATACACTGTACCTTGTAAATGTGCACACCTATCACAACTCAATGGCATTTTTAAAAGTGTTTAAGAAGATGGAAATACATATATACATATACATATACACATATACTCCAATTTGACCATTATAAATTGTGTCCCTCTAACCATTACACTGCATCCCATACATATGCATGATCACAATTAACTTAAAACTCATCACTGCTTAAATTCACCATCCCTGTCCAGTGTACTTCATCTCACACCCAACCAGAGAAATAAAATATTTCGAAGTATTCCTGTCATATTACATCATATTATGTATGAAAAAGGATTTAAATGCCTATTCATCATATAAGATGTGTTTCTTGTCGAGCTTAATTCTGTAATTAATCAAACACAAATTAAGTACAGAAAATTCACTTCTCCATCAGGAGACAATGATGTTTCCCTGCTGGAGGCCAGACCTGGATGGCTTTCTCCATGGCTAGAATAAGAGGGCAAACTAAATGAAGGACAGGAGGCATGAAAGCTTGGAGACATCACAGGAGGAAGAGCCTGACTGAAGAGATTGTCAATTCAGCCTTTCAAGCATGGGTAAATTTGAGCAATTTGAATCTGAGAGTAAATGAAAGCCATAAACAGATCAGGCTCAAAAGAAGAAAACAAGCAAAAGGTGATGGAATTGGAGAAATAGGGGTTATTTGGATAAATTGGGTATCTCTTGTGTGTGTAATAGTATTCTGAGATGTGATTTTCAGAAATACCCCCACAACAGCTGCAGCACAATGGAAAGTGCATTATTCTATTAACGGCACGTTGGCCCAGAGTCTATCAAGTTAAATCCTCCTCATTGTATCTGGGTCATGAGAAATTGCAATACAAGGAAATTAACATCAACAAGCTATCACTTCTTGACTGTGAATCTGCTGCTCTTTAAAATTTTCTCAATGCATAAACGATCAATAAACAAGACAACTACATAACCCCAGCAGCCAAGTTTAAATTGCTGAGCACTAGAACTGAATTTTGTCGGCCCTATTGTGGATTCAGGGGTGAAGAAACCTTTCAGTGCTTATGAGCCATCCCCAAGAGCAGAAATGACATCACTGTCCAGCCAAGAAATGTGTGAGTGCTGCCAGCATCTCGGCATTAACATACGGGGAGAGAACCTGTAACAGCAAGAATTCTCCCTGATCAGTTTCACTGAGCATGACCTGTCCTTTCTCTACTGCGCTTTACAACGATGAAGTCACTGCGCAAGATGTACTAGCCATCTATTGTTCAAGCACAGAATTGGGGGAAGGGAACTTTTCAGACTCCATAGAACTGGCCTGAATACAGTTGCAAAAAATCCATTTCATTTACTTCTGCCTTTTTGGTTTCACTCAAATTTGAATGAGTGCTTCTCCTGGGATTTGTCAGTCATCAACATGGCTGCTTCCCCTCTTCACTCTGTAAGGCAATTTTGTTCCCCACACATCCTGCCCATCTGCGTAGGACTGTCACCCATCATTAGCAGCCTGGAAGGAAGGCAATGACAAGAGTAATCACTGACCTCTCATGCTTCCTGTGAGCCAAAAGCAATTTCAATTTCCTTCATGCATTAACTCACAGTTCAAAAAATTCATGTGAAATACATTAATAACAATGTTCCTATTTTATCAAGAAACATGGGGATTAATAATGAGCATGAAGGAAAATTCCTAAATGAATGGCATAGCCCAATCAAACAACTATTTCAAGTCTAGCAGTACTCTATGAATCACAATATAACAGTAGTATCTTGTTAAAGTCACCTATGAGAAAGTACATACAAAATACTTTTGTGAGTGAGTACTTTTCATTAGCATGAAGAGGGGAAAAGGTGTGGAAATTGGTGAATATGGGAAATTACTGTGAAGGCATATAGACCAGAACCCTACATGATACCTTAGAATGAACCTGCCTCTCCCTCCCTCTCCCTCCCTTCTCTCTTCATCTCTTCCTCTCTCTCTCCCTTCCTCTCCCTTCCTCTCTCTCTTTATATATATATGTATATATAGAGAGAGACATATATATATATATATATATATATATATATATATATCCATTCTTCCCTCCCTCTGCCATTATTTATTTCACCAAAATGTCATAGATGTTTTCTTCCTTGCACACTAAGGAAGCTGTTTGAGGCAGCTCCCTCTTGGTGCTTATATAGTTACACCCTGGCTATTTGGGACACTATTATGCCATATCATGTCTGAAATAGTCAGTGACCCCCACTAACTTAAGCGTTTTCCTTAAGTTCTGCATTCTAGTGCTGTACACAGTCTCTAGAAACACCAAGGAGATGGCCCTTTTTTAATACAAAATTGCATCCTTTCTCCCTTTACCAAGTGTTCCATGAACATTAGAAAACCAAGCTATTCTATTCCTGTCTCTGCCTCCATGACAATTTGACAGGAGACCTCTGGATTGTGATTATAGAAAAGCAATGGCAATTCACCACATTTAATCATTTTTCTGATGCCAAAGTATTGTTTTAAAATAACCTAGAATGGTAATGGTAAATAAAATTCTACAATGTGCCTCTCTGATTTAACATAAAAATGCCAATGTTTGTGGATACTTGGACAAGTGAATTATTAAGAATTTTACATAGCCATCTTCATTCATAAACATCTATTTAAGGTTTTCCACACACTGGTACTGTTCCAAGTACAGGGGCCCAGTGATGAGTGCTGAAAATTCCCTGGCCTGTGGAGTTTGTGTTCTAGTTATTTTGTTGAAGTGGACTATGCTTTAAATGCCAAAAACTCAAGAGTTATAAAATACGCCAAATATACACATATAGAACCCACTCTGCAATAAGAAGGCGGTAATATTTTATCAGTAAAATCAAGGCAAGGAAGAATAAGCACATTTGCAAATGAAACTATGGCACATAGCAGGTAAATTGATACAAAACAGAGAGGTTGTTAAGTGTCTCACCCCATAGTAGATACTCAATAATGTGTTTTTAAAATGATTCTGTGGTTAATTTGATTTAGACTCAACAAGAAATAATCTGATTAAACACCCACATTTGAGTTAATGCCCCAAAGTATCCCCAGTTTGTGAAATCCCTAATATCTGTTCCTTTGTCCAAAATTCCAATAAACTATAAATGTAGAAAAGACACTGCTTGGCTCTGAACTCAAGAAGATGGCTATTTACAGTATTACTCTCTATAGAACGACTGTCAGTGTCTAGAACGTCAACCTTTCTAGTGAAACTTAGAACCATTAACCATTCTCTTGGCAAACTGGTTTTATTTTCTAGTCAAGTGCAGGACATCTCCTTGTTAGCAAAAGGAATGTATGCACCTCTGAATTTTTGGATAAGCTGTCTGTAATTCCTATCCTGATTTCAGGAGTTACCTGTGCCAAGCTGGCCCTACAAAGGACTCAACAGTTATGACTAATCCCATTTTATAATTCCAAATCCAAGCGATTTGCCCAAGATTATATGTTTGCACAGTGTGGAACATAAATCCCCAGCCTTTTGGTCCTCTTATATTATCACAGTTTTCAAAGAGAAAGAAATCAGATTCTTGTTATAAATGGTAAGAAAAGAGATGGTGTCCTATTATTCCTACTTCCAATTGCAAAACAAATTATAGGTGCCTTTTGTAGACAATCCTCTCTCTCTCTCTCTCTCTCTCTCTCTCTCTCTCTCTCTCTCTCTCTCTCTCTCTCTCTCTCTCTCTCTCTCTCTCTCCCCACCCTCTGTCTCTCCCCCCACCCTCTGTCTTGCCTTACGACCTGATTCCAGGATAAAAACACTTACCCAAACACTCAAATATCTCAGTTCCTTCTAGACTGCAACAACGAAGGAATTGAAGTACCTGTGTCTTGAGTGTACAAATGTGTAGTGAGTAGAGAAAACTATTAATCACACCCCCATTGAAGTCCTGATAGAGGACTAATGAAGCACAGCTTTTGCACAAAACCCCCAGGCTGCTTTTTACTATTTTCCTAAGCTTTGAAGTTAGACTTCACTACGCCTCACATTGTACCAAATCTTGGGCAGATGGCATCAACATAAATAAACTCCTTTGGAATCTCACGGATTGGACTCGGGGCTCAAAGGCCACCTTGCTATGATCACTGCCACCTCTGAGATGAGACTGAGCATCAGCAGCTCTGCTCCTAGAAGCCTGCCTTGTGCCTGCTGGCTGGCAACACTTAAAGCCATGCAAAGGCATGGCTGCAGGTCATAATATACAGAATAATGCAAACTCCATCCACTGTGAAATTCTAACAAAGTAAAAGCAGTTGAGGAGACATTAAGCAGGAGCATGAAATTATAATTAACACATCAAAAGCATCGGTAAGAATTTTCTGAAGGAAGTTTGACCAAGACCGTGGGTTTGCAGAGGAAAAGACACATAAAGCTACAGTTGCTATAGCAACAAGCCAATGACGTTTGTTTTCTAGAGAAGGATTTAATAGTTTAATAATCTTGGAAATTACTATTAGACCCTGGAGTTAAAGGTTAAGGTTAAAATATATTAAAAGTTAATCATAGCAAGGGCTTTAATGATGTTATACTCAGAAGTCTTTTGAAGACACCCAAAACACCAGCCAATAAAATAAGACTCAATGTCATAAGGCAAGGATGGGGGCCATTGGGAAGGGTCTTTCAGAGCGCTGAGGTCCATGCCAAGGATAACCCACACAAAGGGCAGGGGAAGATCACACTAAAACATAGAAAGCTGAAGAAGAAGTCCTTTGTTCTTATGCAAAGTTAAAGCTCTTATGACTTACTGCTGCCATAAATTTCCCAAAACTTTTAAAAATGCAATAACAGGAGATCATGCTGCTGTACTACCATACTGTCTGATGTACTGCAGAAAGCTGGGAAAGGAACTCAAATAAAGCTTTCCTAAGAAACTTGTGAATTAAGCAAAGACTACACATACAAAGAGATAAGCTCCCAGGTGCTGGAGCACGTGTGGGCTGTAAGCATCCTGCATGTATACTCTAGGGTAATGCCATGAGGGGGCAGAAGCAAGACATAATACAAATTCATTTCCTCCATTTTACATGATATCAACATCTGATTGCAAACAGCCAGCTTTAGGCTCCCAGTGGTCAGATTCCATTAGTGACTCTCGTAAAGAAGTAATAAAGTGTCCTCGGTCATTTAGGGGGGGTCTAACGGAGATTACTCACGTGATGCTACACTCAACAGAAGGCAACATTGCAATACCTTGTCAGGAATAGACACAGGACCTGAGCAAAAAGGAGCTGAAGTTTGCTGAGCAGGCTTTGATATAAATGAAATTGTAAGACTTTTGGCTCTGTGACCAGCTGTGGTCTACACTTGCACCTCCTCCCCTGGATCTGGACAAGATGGCCATTCATCATTCCAATCTTCTGGAATATACATATATATATATATATATATATATATATATAAATAAGTACACACACACATAATTAAGTAAACAATTTATCAGTGCCTCTGCATTAATTGGAACTAATAGGGACATTCCTAATAGATTCACTATTCTATGAAAACGTTTTTACTGACTATGAAATTCTAGTGATTCGGAATTGTTGCCATGATTTACTCTCAGGTTCCATCTGTCATCTTCTAAAGTGGAGGGGGGAAAATCCTTATTTAGTCTAAGAGATATCAATAGTTTCAATATCTCCCTGAGAGAATGGCTATTCTACTCCTCCATATACATGTACCTACAAAGCATGAGGGGCAACTTGTATGTTAATTCCATTTTGCTGTTTTAATTATACTGTTTACATTTAAGAGTGAGGACCTGCCTGCCTACAGGAACATAAGCATCCATATTTAAGGTAATAGTCATGGAACACTGAGAAAGAGTTTCATCCTCTACATCTTTAAGAAGCTTAAATATTTATTTTGATGGTGATTAATGCTCTCTCTGTAATTAAGTGAAAACTAAGTATTCAGCCCCTGTGCCTCCCCACTTACCAAGCCACACTTGACTTACCACCAGCTTTCCATGAATATGTTGACAAAGTGTCTGCTGAGCTAAAATTGCGCTTAAGTATATTTTCTTATTAACATTTATTATCTCTCATGAATTATACTTTTATGATTTTAATTGATCTTATGGAGCTACCTTATGCCAGGATGACTGGATATTATAAAAATGAAAAATATCTTTCACTGTAATAAGTAATATAAAAAGAAACAGAATTAATTCAAGAAAGGATGAGAACAAGCAATCTGAACCAGAGCTAGGGGACACACCCAGCCCCCACCCCACCCCCACATCCCTTGCAAACTACAGGTCATCATCTTGATAGTTGAATATTTTGGGGAAGAATTTACATCTTTTCATAGATTTGGGAAGATTTTGCTAAATTTTATTGTCATCCTGAAAGTCAACTATTTCCTCTCAATAAATAAAATTAGAAAAATATCTTTCACTGTAATAAGTAACATAAAAAGAAATAGATAAAAACAGGTAGGTAGCCCATATTTTGTTGGTTGTGGTGGTGGTAAAGTTTTTTATGGGGAGCAGTTGCTTTTTAATTTTAAAGTAGTAGTGATTAAGCCCAGGATTTCACGTGTTAACAATCACTGTACCACACAACTATTGAATGTAATCCTTCTTTCAACAGAAGATCACCCATGTGACTTCCAATTCTGAACATCTAGCTTCAATGATATCAAAATGAACAGAGTGGTCCTTGCATGTAGCCTTTGATGGCTGGCATAAATATAAAGCAAACAAGAAAAAATTAGCTTTAAGAAGTAATATCATGGCCTCCGAACTAAATGTCTAGTTGTCCTGAAGATCAAAGAGGGCCACTGTGCAAATAGAAGATGAGAAGCAAAGAACCCTGAGGTTTCCTTGGAAAGAACCTCACTACACAGTCCCTATCTCTCCCTTGAATTATTTTCCTAAGAGTAGCTCCAAAACTCAGGGGTCGGGGGGAAGATATCTGGCATCTACGTGTTCGTTAACTCAGCCTGCTGGACTCTAAGAACATACATAAAATTACCCCAAACTGTAAAATGAGTTATTTGGGAATGAAAAATACAGTTGATAAGGAAGTTAAAAGATAACTCAAATTCTATTGAGGTAAGAGGACTTCCTTCTAACTAACTGCCAACTAAAGGCAAAACTGGGTAGTAACAAAGAGCATAAGACATTTTAAAAAATCAAGGAAAGTAGGAATTCAGATGATGAACTGAGAGATGAAATAAGTCAAATGGCCCACTCAAGAAAGGAAGACTAATCCCAAAAGAGGAAGAACACATTGCAAAACTACAGTATATGGGTTCAGAAAAAGTAAAAATCAAGCACTTGCCATCCACCCAGATCGTTGGCTCTAACCTTATACAGAATGAATATCTATCCTCTGACGACATGTTAACCTAAGATTTGATTTGATCAGGCCTGAGACCTGTAAAAAGTGGTTGATTCAGGTAGATATATTCTGAGCCAAATTTGAGTGACCATGGCCCAGGAACATGGATTCAAGTTACCCTGTATAGTGATTTGAATGAGAAACATCCCCTCTTGGCTCAGGTATTTGAACATTTGGTCCTATGCTGATAACTAACATTGGGGAGGTTTAGGAGGTACAGGCTTTCTGGAGAAAGTGTGTCAAAGGGAAGCAGGCTTTGAAGGTACATAATCTTTCCATACTTCCAGTGTGCTGTCTCTTCCACCTATTTGAGGTTAAAAATGTGACTTCCCAGCTTCCTTCTCCAGCCACTATCCCTGCCATTTGTTGCTACCAAGCCTCCCTGCCATGACGGTCTTTCTGAAAGGGTGAGCCAAAATGAACTCTTCCCTAAGCAGCTTTTGGTCATAGTCCTTTATCATAACAACAGAGAAATTAATACTTAACATATTAATTATATTCTGATGACATATTTACAATAACTCCCATAGCTAATGGACAGAAAGAAGTTGTAAGTGAATTCATGGACAAGATGCTTTAGCAGAGAACACTGGGAACAGGGTTACAGCAGAATGTGGGAAATCCTGTCGGTAAGTAGCAGCTCTTATGCAACACTCTCAGTTTTATGACTGGTGGAAGGTCTGCTAAGCTTAACACATTCCAAAGTTTTATGTAATAGTCACAAATAATGTGGTCAGACACAGATAGAAGTTAGTAGTAAATCATTTATGAAATGATTAAAATGGTCCAAGATAATTTTTCTGTCAGTCTGTACCATTCAATTCTCACTTATAAAGGTCTTGCCAGTTGCTTAGTAGGTAGAGATTTCAGCCCAGAATGGAACCCTAAGAATGGGATTAGTGTCCCTATTAAGGAAATGTCATAGAGCTGCCTTGTGCTTTCTACCATGTAAGGACCAAGTAAGAAGACTCACAACTGAGAATCAGGAAGCAGGCCCCCATCAGATGCAGAGCCTGATGGAAATAGACACCATCTTGGATATCTCAGCCTCCACGACATTGAGATTTCTGTTGTTTCTAAGCCACTCCACCTATGTGTCTTTTGCTACAGAAAAGCAAAGACTCTCCTCTTACCCAGAGAGATCATCTGAAATGATGAGAATCTGTCCCAAAGAAAGCAAATTAAACAAATGAAGGCATAGAAATAACATAGGCCAGAGGCAGGGGTTAAAGGTCAAATCATTAGCATGGGAGAGTTAGAGCTATAGATCAAGGGATTCCTATGAAAATTTTTTATATAGTCTTGTGTATCTAGTTCTGCTTCTAGAAAGAAATAGTAGTTAGTGACCTGAAAGGTATTCAGGAAGATGACCTGCTGTAATGGGCCACAGGAAAGCTTCTGTCAAGCAGTTTATAGGATATCTCCCAACCAAGCCACAGTGACACAGCTAATCTATTAACCCTTTCTGTAACTGTGTTTGGCCCTGTGTCATTCAGTGGACCTAGAGGAACACCAAGAGGTTAGAGAGGAAATTCAAATACAGAAAAGGAAAACAACAACAAAACAAAACTCCCCTACCCTGATGAAGGAACAGTGAACAGCTGAACGAAACTTGTACAATGTTCCTTTTTAAGGGTCAATAAACGAGGCTTCATTTTGTATCCTTTCCCCCATCTTATAGAATATGCAGAGAATCTTCAGTTTACAGTTGTGAGTGAAGAGCTGGGTGATTAAATGGCAGTTATACAGAGAAGAATAGCTTGTCTCATTTTATTTTATGACCATGTTTCCCAAGTCTTCAAATTACAAACTCATTAGTCTAGACACCCTCCTCGGCTGCTCATAAAATCCAATCCTCTATCTTGTAGGCAGAACATAAACATGTCCTGTACTTGAAGAACAGAAATATAATAAAAAAATATTTATACTTCACTATATTTCACTGACAACGACAGAACAGTTTCTCCTGGTGATACTTAGCTGGGGAAGCCTTTGTGCTGAGCAGTCCAGGACTTCAAGACTTCAGTATTGGGTAGAGAGGGGACTGCTGCATTCATTTTAGATGTTTGACCAACAAAGGGTAAAATAGAACTAATGTCAAAGAAAAATAGAAACTTCTCTATCAATTATAATTCAAAACTTCTATCTGTTGGCTGCTCAAAATGGAACCTGTCATCAGACTCCCCGTATAGCCCCAAATGTTCCCTAAAGCTCTGACTACCACATCCCTACTTTAGCCAGAAAAAGTAAGATAGTAAGGAGAAAGGCACATTCCCACCCATCAGGACATGTCTCAGAACTCATCTATTCAGTCTCACATCTTGTCCTTTTTAAGGTTTCTATTTCTGTGTTAAAACACCATGACTAAAAGCAAGTTGGAAAGGAAATGGCTTATTTAGCTTATAACTCTCATACCATTCTCCATCACTAAGAGAAGCCAGGCAAGGAACAGAAACAGCAGCCATGGGGGAACAATGCATACTGGCTTGCTCCTCACAACGTGGTCAGCTTGCTTGCTTGTGGAATTCAAGACTACATGCCCAGGCATGGCTTGTAATGCCCGACCATGGGATGGCTCCTCCCACATCAATATTTTTTTTTATCAGCCTTTTACTGTATGAGCCAAAGATGTTCACACAATACAAACAGACCTTCCTCAAGGTTCTTGGAAAACCAGTTCTGATTAATGTCTTCAATCTCTTCTGCTAGGTCCGTTGTTTCCCTTCTTAAGGTATCACATTGCTTCCCAACTCCTTCATGAAGTAATTTTTCTAATTCCTACCAAAAAGAGAGTCAACTTTTAAGAATATACACTATTAGTATTTCATAATTAACAGCATCAGCAGATGAGCATGTGTGTATATGTTTCCTCCATTTATAAAAAAAAAAAAAAAAAAAAAAAAAAACTGCATTTATCCAAAACCTCACTTTTTTGACCTGAAGAGTGGGAGGGAGTAGCTACGGCTGATATCTGTTTACAGTTCCTTCCCCTGGGATGATGGGGACTTGGGGCCAGTACAGCCCTGAGAATGATGGAGTAAATTACAATCCACATCTATAATTAACCAAGAGAAAACCCTCACCACAGACTCACCCATAGGGCAATCCTATGGATTCCCTCTTCCCCCTATATCCACATTTGTGTCAAGCTGATGGAAACCAACCAGCTCACACATCCTTAGCCATTAGTTAAATGACCACCTGCTGCAAGAAAACTATGATGTATTCTTATTCTGCACAATCAAAATTTGAACATCCTATTGTGAAAGAGGAAGTGGGAACTGGGGTCTCAATGTCATTTACCTTTCAAACTGAAGCACAATGGGGTTATCAGAAGGCAGCATTAGCAATTAGGCCAAACAATACATACAAATTGGTATATACAATTATCCTGGTAAGAACAGCTGTTGAGAGACAAGGAGCAGATGTAATAACTATTATCATTTTAAAGACAAGTAATTAGTAAAATATTCATAACATTTTATTTTTTGCCTCTAAAGGCAATTCTCAAAAAAAATTGTTTAATTTGACCACAGCTTCGTCAAAAATAAGCATCAAAAATGCAAAATAATTCATCACTGAGTCTAATGAATCAAGAGAAAGTTCCTGGTGTTTTTGGTGGTGGTGGTGGTCAGTTTGTTTGTTTTGTTTTTTGTAACCCCTGATGCAGCTGCTATTAAGTAACAAAACTACATTGTCTGGTACCAGTCACATCATAGCAAGTAAAAGACATCCAGTAGACAAGACTGTATAGAGTATCAATCTAGCTATATAAAAGCTTGCAAAGGCAACCCTGAAGTGATGGGTACAGATCAGTGCTTGAGGTAAGGAACTTAGCTTCTGAAGGGCAGAATTGCAGCTCATAGTGACAGAGCATCCTACATGATTGGATGGTGGTTATGTGTGTGGTTCATTTGTTAAACTTACTGAGTTGTGCACTTAAAGCTGACAGACCTTTCAAAAACACTGTAAACGGCTAAGTGTGTATTTCTAGCTGTGTACACTCAACCCAATATTCCGCTTTTAATTAGCACACACGAAGACTAGCAAAGACATCTTCCTTTACACTAGCCAATGTCTATTTTCAGTGAACTGCAGGTTTTTCAAACATGTGCTAACTACTGTGTGTGTGTGTGTGTGTGTGTGTGTGTGTGTGTGTGTGTGTGTGTAATTGTGGGGATCAAAGGACAACATGCCAGAGTCAGTCCTCTCCTTCCTCTGTATAAGTTCTGTAGCTCAAATTGATGTCTCCAGGATTGGCAGCAAGTGTCTTTATCCACTGAGCCAAGCTAAATGTCTTGATTAAACAGCTTCTCTAGGGACCTCAGATATTTCGTTTCTAGCATGAGATGTCTAAGAACCTACTTGATTGCACCTGGCTTATGTGCTTATTCTCATTTTTTTTTCCCTATCCTTATTTGGCTATCTATAGGAAGATTGGAGAATGATCAGAAATACAGATTCGTTAGCAGCAAAGTAGCCAACCCCGCTATAATCTTCCAAAGTGCCTTGCCTATGAGAGAGGAGCGTTCAGCCAGTTGAATCCAAAGTGAAGGCTACTTGAAAATGTGCTGAAGGGTAAAACCATGAAAACCCAGGCTCTGGATGATGGCTCTGGCAAAGACACATGACATGGAGCAGGGAACACTCAATCCGGAAGCCTTCACAACGGCCCTAGTAAAAGCACAGGAGGCCTTTGCACGGAGAGGCTGAGGGTGTAGTCAGGCAAGAGTGAAATAAACTGAGTGAGTTTGAGAGCTGTGGAGGGTGGTGGCGCAGCCATTCTCGGTTCTCCCTCCACCCACCGCCCTCCAGAGCAGACCCCCCCCCATAAGCGCAATGGGGAGGGATAACAGTGCCATCTGACAAATGAAGTGGGTGGCCCCGAACAGCGCGCTGCACTGAGACACAGAAATTGCCCATCTCCCTCGGTGGCTGCCACTTCTTCCCCCATCCTACTCACAGTATCTGGGCTTTTGTTTTTCCTTTCAACAACCACATATATTTCTGTGACAGCTGGGGAGCACCGACGTTAAGTGGCTTGTGAATTCTTTCATGTTCAGCGGGTTTCCCGTGTAGATGCCAGTGGAGACCAGCAATGCACCAGTCCCTGCCCTGCAGCGCTCTTTCGGTAATCTCATGTCCTCCCTTGAACACCACCCCACCTCCACCCCCGGTTATTTGACATGTGATTTCTCCATTTTCTACACAACTGACAACATTTGTTTCCTCTTATTCCATTTCCTAATTTGCGGAGCCATCCCTTGTGGCTGAGAGATTCTTTCTTTGTGGCAGGCTTATAAACTTTAACTCCCACTTAGAGGCCAGACTGAAAAGAAAGTGAAAGCTCTCCCCTTGTTCTTTCTTCTGGCTCTCTGCTCGTCTCAACTGCACTAGTTAACAGAAAAGCAAGTTAACTAAATTCCATTAAAACTTAATCTCCTTAATCTCATCCAACAGTTCTGACTTCATCTGGGGAAATGTTGTCTCTGAGAGGGTAGACTGCTGCCTGAAGAAACCCTGCTCGCCAACGTCTTTCCCTGGAATGACACATCACATGTTGTGGTGGGGTGGAGGGCTAAGGCTTGGGGTTCTGCCAAAAGACAGAGTGTGCCGACCCTCACTCAGGGCTCCATGGCACCTGAGCCCCTGGATATCTCTCCCCTGCTGGGAGCAAGTGCCACTCTGTGTCCTTGGGACTTGGGTTTTGGTCTGCCACACCAAGTCCAGGTCCCTGTAAGGCTGACTTGCTGCTTCTGCCACTGAGCAGGTTCTCTATATAGTCATCAGGGTTTCCTGTCTGTGCCCGGATCAGGTGGGCTTCCATTCCCCAGCCGGAGAGACTTGGCTTAGCTTCTCATCTTAAGCTTTGGAGGCAGTTCAGGAAATCTATTCCATAAGATCGACCTCTTCTTGAAACAGGCTAAAAAGACAAGGAAAATAAAGAGGGCCTATGAAGGGAAGGAAGTCCCCACTCTAGAGTCTGGTTGAAGTGTCCAAGAGAAATCTTGTTGAGAGTCAAGAAATCCTTCATGATTACCAAAATTTGCTGTAAAGGTTTCCTATATAGATACAATATGATTTTCATATAGAGATATTTTCAGATAAGAACATTAAAATAACAATGAACCGTAGCTGATGGAAATAGACACCCACAACTAAACACTGAGCTGAACTGGAATCTAGGTGCAGAAAGGGAGGACAAGACCAGGCTACAGAAACCCACAGAGACAGCTGACCTGAACAAGGAGGAGCTTAATGGACCCCAGACTGATAGCTGGGAAGCCAGCATGGGACTGACTCAGACCCTGAACATGGGTCTCAGTTAGAAGGCCTGAACAGTCTAAGGGACCTCTGACAGTGGAACCAGAATGTATCCCTGGTGCACAAAAGGACTTTGGAAGCACATTCCCCATGGAGGGATACTCACTTAACCTAGAGGCAGGAGGGAGGAACTAGTCCCTACTCCAAATGACTTGACAGATTTAAATGACCCCTCCTGGAAGACCTCACCCTACATGTGGAGTTGGGGGGGGGGGTGGAAGGGGAGGGTAGAAGAGGGCATGGGAGGGTGGAAGAGAGGGAGGGAGAGGGAACTGGGATCAATATGTAAAATAAGGAAAAAATGAACCATGCTTAAGGCCTGGCTGTGTATGAAATTAAGTATGGCCTTACTACTGTACCAGATTCCTTCTAGGAATCTCAAAAACATGACTACTAACTTACAAAAAAGCACCCCGGTTCCCTGTGTAACTAACCCTTGTGATGAGCTGTTATTCTATCCAGTACACCCCAGAAACCATCCCCATGATCTCAAAACCTTGGCAGTCCTTTGAAGATGAAACTTCAGAACCTATCCAAAGCATAGTTTCTAAACTTGGTTCCCTTATGCTCTCAAGTACAGCACTCTCAAGACACTCTGGGTGCCCCCCCTTTTCTGGACCCCCTCTCCCTATCTCTATGCTTAAAACTACATTAAAATAACTTGCTAATAAACTCCAACTCTGCCTCTTACTGGCTCAACCTGAAATTATTTCCTATAACGAATTCAAGAATTCCAGCTCTCTGAAAAGAATTCTTCAGACTTCTGCAGACAGGAGTCTGGAGCACCATCTCTGGCCCCTACCCCACTGCCAGGAACATTCTGACCATACTGAGTAACTACAGCTATGGTCAAGTCTGCAGTTAGCAAAGGGTGATGTTCAGTTGGGGTTGCTTCACTCTGCAAAGGTCTCAAGCAGAGAAGCTGCCATCCCTCGCTCTCCCATGTTACCACCCATCTCCTTTGAGCTGCTCAATCCAAATAACCTCACTCAGCCTTGGTGTCTGTTGTGTATGATTTTTGATGAGTTATTGAGTGTCCCTTGTGTTCCAGCTTCCTCAAATGCAAAATGGGAAAGTAGCATGAATCTGCTTCAGGGGGCCATAGAGTATGGAGTTGATGCACACAAGTACTTGCATGTTCTTGTGTACAGAGACCACAGAGACGGCATTCAGTATGTTAACATTAACGCTTCTCCATTTCTTTCCCACATGTTTCTCGAGATTTCCTCTGTAGTAATCTTCCATGGCAGGGTACTCCATCTCTCCTACAGTAGTAGCAGTGAGGAATCCTCTGCACCTGCCTGTGGGTGGGTATTTACAGCTCTAAAGTCAACCAGAACACTCTCTCAAGACAGATTCCCAGCACTGTGACCCTACCCCGGGAATCCACACTGCTATAAAGGAGGCTGAAGGCCTTCTCGATCCAATCCTTATCATTTTCTCCCCTAAGATATTATGTGTTCTGCCCATTGATCCACCCTATTCCCCAGGAAGTTGGATACTTGGGGGAAATAGGACAGAAGTCTCAGAAAGGCAAAAGAAAAGAGAACATTAAAAGTTTATTTTTAGTGTTATTTATTTATTTAGTACTGGGAATTAAACTTGGAACCTGCCAGTGTTAAGCATAAGAGCCATTGCTGAGCAATCCTGCCAGGCCTAGAAAATTTTAAATGTTATGACTTTCCATTTGTATTCTGTTTGGCTGTTCTGTATACTTGGAGAGCTCTCCAAATAATCAAAATTATATTCAAATTTCTCTGTTCTTTCCAGCCTAGCATTTGCATAACATGTCCTCTGGTTTTAAATTTAATAAACTGCAACTTCATCTGTTGCCAATAATCCATGCCAAAATATGCATATATTAGAAACTATCTCTTGCTTTTTGCCCCCAAGAGATTGTATCTGCATAATTAAATAAGTTTCAGTTAAAAGAACACTTATGGACAAATTATCAAAGAATAGCAAACATTTCAGTGGACAGTATAGAATATAACTATTAAACTTCTTGCTGGCAGCAGAAAACTAATTACTAGTAAGACTAAATAGAAGGGAAATAATTATAAGTTTCCAAATCCTGATGTGACTTGAAAGTGAAGAGTAAAACGGTGAGCTAGGATCAGTGCCACCCACACATGGGTACCACTACTAATTTATAGTAATATTCACTGACCTATGACAACAGTAATCCGAATGGAGCCAGGTTTGGTTAGATAATAGACGGCTGAACACAAGTGTTCAATGCTAATTGCTACAGGATGAGTATTAAAACAATTTCTGCATCTTTCAGAGAGGAACAAAAGTATGGTTGACCTACTTAGATGCAGTGTATCCATTCACGAACACTCGGGACACATTAAGCCCCATCACATTCTGCACTCAGCCTATCCAACTACTTTAGGTACCATTTACTGAGAGCCACACATCCCATCAGAGTTATTTGGCATAGTGCTGCTGGGAACTGTCGCTATGGAGTAAATTTTAACTTATTTATTCAGTACTAACTAGGAAAACAAGGACGACACAGGGGGGGAACAATCCAGGAAATCCATGAATTTGTTCAAAGTCCTTGAAGTAAGGATCCATGTACCTTTGGGGTGTTTTGATTTGGTGTCAATCACAGTTTTTTGAGATGGGGGGGGGGTTTGTCTTAGTAACCAGGCTAGCCTCAAAGTAACCATGTAGCCAGACTGGCCTTAAATTTGGTAATTCTTCTCCCTTAGCCCGGCATGTGCTAGGATCACAGGCGTGTGTCACATACCAGTCTTGAAAAGTAAGAGTTCAAAGACACATTGCTCAGTTTTTGAAAACAGAGATCTAAAACTATCTTATCAGTCAAACTTCAGAGTCAATGAGAACATGTTTACAACCACAAAACCTGGCCTTGGGTTCTAGACCCTCTGCTTATTCATTCTTAGGGTTTGGAAAACTTATACACGCTCATTCAGCCTGAGCTTTCTCGTTTGCCATACAAGTATTCACTACAAAATTGAAGAAGGTAGGAGTAATAGCATTGTGGGGACCGCCACTACCCCCGTTAGGAAGTGCCTTCCAGCCTTTCTTGGAGTTCAGAAGCTCCTACATAATCATCCTGGGGCTCCATGATGAGTCTTACAACGCAGTTGGCTGGTAGATAGCCATACTGACTACACCCTGTGCTAACGGTTTGGCTAGTTAATCAATTTAACTAGAATGAGAAACCACTCCATATTCACTAATAAATATAATAAATAAATAAATAACTGACAGTAACTAAATGCAAAGATTTTTCATATGTTGCTGGAGTGGTGCACAGTGGTATTGCTTTTGGGGGAAAAAAAGCTTTATATGGAATTAATCATGTCACTACTCTATGCACCAAGATTCGGCTTGTGTTTAGCTAAGATTAATTAAAGCACATGTCACTAAGGAAGCTAAGTATATGTCAAGGCAGCCTTATTCATAATTGCTCAAAAAAGAGATGTGCTTAAATATTCACCAGTTGAAAAAACAATAAAACATTGTAGCTGGTTCACATAATAATGACCTAGCCATAAAAAAAAAAAAAAAAAAAAAAAAACATCTCTTTACACATGTAATGATGATGTACGTGAACCTTAAGAGTATTCTGGAAAGCAAGGGTAACCAAAAACATGTTATCATTATCTGATTCCATTCCACATCTGAAAAGCACAGGTAAGATCTGCCATTTTGACGACTAGTAAAGAAACTAGCTACCTGTTACACATACGTACCTTTTAGGAATGATAGAAAAGTTTTATGTCTCATTTGTGGTTGTTTTATGTATTTGTTCCTCAAAATGCATCAACTATACTTTTAATATAGTACAATTTTACTTTCTCATTTGTTAGATATATATGAACACAAATTTAAAAAATATTTCCAGATAAAGTGGCATAAACTTATGCTCTTAACACCCAAGCAATGGGGGCAGGCAAATAGCAAATTTCATGCTACTAGGCTACATAGGAAGTCTCAGACAGATGTGAGCTATACAGCAAGACCTTACACACACACACACACACAAGAAAGAATGAGGAAGAGAAACTAACAAATTGTAGAAATAAATTCAAATGTTTTTACTGTTTTCATGGTGTTTACAAAAGCTATATTAAAATGTAACCATACATGAGCTTGAAACAATGTTTACCATGTAAACATTAAAAAAAAGCTAACAATATAAAGTTTGAAAAAAATTATAAAGAAAATAATTTTCTTTAAGGAGGGAAACACTACAAAGCAAAAAGTTGATTCTAGGAACCAAAAATATGATGATATAAGTTTTGAACAACATTGATTAGTTAGAATCGAAAGGCCATAAAGACAGCCAACAAAAATGAAGAACTCAGCATCACCATTGAGTCAACAAATAATATCAAATGAAAATACTGGGAACCTTAAGCTGTAAGTTCAGACATGAAGATGGAAAACTGAGATCCTTGAAAGGTAGCAATTGCCAACACTGCAAGAGAAAATGTAACATTCCCAAGGGGAAATCAAAAATTCTCTTACAGTTTACAATTTTAAATTAAACTTTCTTATACTAGATAACTTGAAATACTTATTACAATATAACAAGGTCTGATACAAACAAACCTTCCATATTTTTAATGACCAGCTACCTCCGGGTACCTAGACCATTAGCTCGAGAAGTGGCTTGCATCTAATGATGGTGTAATCACCAGATATTGCTTCTAGGACAAGATTGCAAGAACACGGCTCCTCTCGCAATAGCAGGCTGCCTGCTGCTAGGCCTCTTTGAACTCTCTTTACCTACCTTGGTAAAACAAATCATCTTATAGGATACTAGGTGAAGTACACATGGCAAGAAACTAGTCCTGTCCACATTTCATGAGAAATGTTAAGCCTTAATCCAACAACCACCAAGTAAGTAAATCAAGCCCTGTGTGTGAGCCTGAAGTGTCTACTTTTCAGTCAAAGTTTAGATGGCTGTAAGCCTTGTATCGGTGCTAACTGAAGACACATCTCAGCCTTTCTTGGCCATCAAAAGCTATGATTAAATCTTTTTTCCCTCCCTCCCTTTTACCCTCTCTTCCCTCTCACATGCACCCCAACCACCCTCCCCTCCCATCCCACCACCCCAATTCCCTAGAGCTGGCCTGGTCTCCAGGGAAGCAGAAATCTTCTGCCAGAGTTGTGGGCCAGAACACGGAGCCCAGGAGAGGCTGTAGTCTGGGATTTGGGGCAGACTTTAAGGAGTGTTAGTGGGCAGTGCAAGGTGAGTTTCACCTTGGATCCCTAGGCCCAGCATGCCTTCAGTGAAGCAGCCAGAACATGGAGCCCAGGGGAGGGGGAATCTTTAAACTGAAAACTGAATATTTTATTGAAATACTGCAGCTATTTAGTTTCTTTGGAAAGAAGATTCTGAGATGTTCCCATAACCTTTTGGAAAATTTTCTAAATATAAGCAACTGTGGAGAATGAAGATAATAGGATTAGGCAAAGAACATTTTGAATTCAAATGTAATGACAACTGCACTCGCCCAGTCTTACAAAGAGGGCTGACAATAGGTTGACCTCTTGTAGCTGTTCCAGTTTGAACTGCAGGACTATATGCCCTGCTTTTGTTCTAAAACTAAATCACTGAGACTATGTAACATGTTTTGCGGTTGGGGTGTATGTTTTGTGAGTGCGTGAAGGAGTCAGGGGACACCCTTTGGTGCTGCTCCTCAAGTGTCTTCCTCCATGTTCTTTCACTGACCTGAGGCTCTGTGAGTATGCTGGGCTGGCTGATCATCAAGCCCTCAGTTTCAGCCTATGTGTACCTCCCCAGAAGTGGAACAGTAAGCATGTGCCAGCATGCCCAGCTTAAAAACATGATAAAATAAACTTTTGGTGCTAGGGAGCTCAACTCAGATTCTCCTACTTGCACTAGAAGTGTGTTAACACTTTGCCTGTGAGCCTAGCCTCTGAGGCTGATTACTTCCATTGAAAAGAAGTTCATTTAGGCTCAGGGTTCTTATTCAAGGTCTGCATCAGGTAATGGCCTTCATGCTGGCAGGTCAAGGTATCCCAAGACATCCCATGATGAAAGAGATAAAAACTGTATGCACAAATATTCTTATATTCTTTTCCCTTGGGACACCACTTTGGGATTCTACCACATAGCTTATCTAAACTAGCCTCTAAACACTGGAGTGGAATTTTAGTTTTCTAGCCTTTTTGATGCTTCACAATGCTAATTAAATGTCTTCATATGACCCTTTGGGGACGCATTCCTAACATACCCAAACCATAGCAGAGAGTTGTAGGCACATCTTTCTACTCATAAAGCAAATAGCATCGAATACTTTCTGGAAGGGTCCAGGTTTAGCTGGAATATTTCACTTCTGCAGATGACAAGTTCCAGGATGAGTGTCATCTGAGTACTGTTGGCCTCTAAAAGTCCCTGAGGAAGTGGGTGCTCCTGTGCCAATGGAGGAGTTCAAGAATATACCATGGCATCCACTGCAGATGGTATTTGCCTTAACAAAATGTATGTGGATGATCTTTATGTGGCAAACTACAAGTGTTATTGAAAGAAATCAAGGACCTCAACAAATGAGAAGATATACCACGGGCATTAATACAGGCCAACATCAGGGAGCTATCAAGACTCACTGATCTGTTCTAGATATTTAATACAGTCCTGATTAAAAAAACAAACCCATGCGGTTTGCAGGCATGTTTAGCCATGCCTTCATGTTTCTCAATGCATTTTGGTACTATTCTTTCTTTTTATACCAGTAGTATTTGGTCTTACCCTAGGTCTCTGAGGTTTTTAGTCTCTGTTTCCTAGTCACCCAGTGTTAGGTGTGGGTTCCTTGTTGTGGAGTGGGCCATAAGTCAAATCATTCATTGTTGGCTACTCCTACAAGTTCTGTGCCACCATTGCCCTAGTGTATCTTTCAGGCAGAGACAAATTGTAAGTCAAGGTTTTTTGTAGCTGGGTAGGTGTTTAAGTTTCTCTTTTGGTAGCCTACAGAGTACCTTCCCACATAAAAAACACTAGAACATAGGGGGTAAACACTCCATGTAGGCTCCAGCTCAACTTTTCCACATTCAATGAGTTGTGTATATAGTGTCCTCAGCAATGGGGCCAACAGTCCATTTGTGCAGAGCACAAATGACTAAGCAATAGCCTGGGTTGTCCATCTTTTGTCACCAAATGAGTCCTCAAGAACTGGGATTGGATTGCATTCAGTTGAACTGTTGCTAAGGGGTCCCATGGAAATCCCCATACTACTTTTCTGTATTACTTGCTTTTTCTGGAGTTCTGCCATGGTGTGAAGGGTCTCCAACACATAGTCCCACCACTGTGAACTCCACAATACCTTCCCCATCATGATGCACCATACTCTTTGAAACTGTAAACTAATAATTCCTTTTTCCTGTAAGTTATTTCTATTGGGTATTTAATTCATGCCAATGCAAAAGTTGCTACATAACACATACTCTGCACTTACATACTCTCATTTTCTTACAGTTTCATGTCATAAACTCTGTATGTACTTTATGTGTGCATACATATCCATTCATGTGTCTGGACTCTACATTTATAATTAAGCTCTCTGTCTCTCTCTGTGTCTCTCTGTCTCTCTGTCTCTCTCTCTCTCTCTCTCTCTCTCTCTCTCTCTCTCTCTCTCTCTCTCTCTCTCTCTCTCTCTGGTGCTACATTAGCATGGCAACCACCTAATAGGGGAATCCATCTGAATGTCTTGTGGACTTAACAGATCTCAGGCACAACTTCCTTCCAAACCCTGCCCCATTTCAAGAGACTTCTTTCATCCTTCCAAAACATTGGAGTCACCTTTAATCCTCTTTTTCTCATGATCCTGTTCAATCCATCTGCAGATCTTATGGGATCTAATTTCAAACTCTGATTTTGTTCCACCAGCCAGCACCTCACTACTCAGAGCTGTCATGGCCTTTCCCCTGGATTACTTACTATGCATCACCTTCTCCCCGACTAACTTTCTACCTGTTCTGTTTTCAACCCGGAAACCAAAATAATACTTCCAACATGATAGTCAAACTGGTATCATCAGTTGCTTCAAGACCTTCTAGTTGCTTTCATCGGACTCCGCATAGAAGCCTCACTCCTCAAAATGCCCTATGACCCCTGACGTAACCTGCAGCCCTGCAACATCTCTGTCCTCAAACTGTCACTACTGCCTCTCTCTCCTCCAGCCATCCGAGCCTCTTTTCCATCTGCAAAGCACAGCATGCACTTGCTTCTACTACACCCCAAAACTACTTCTGCCAGGACTGCAATATCTACCTTCTTTATGTCACCAAATGGTAATTCCAAGACCAACCATTTAATGTTTTATAATTTCCTCTTCTTATTTCCCTCCTCAGTCAAATGGGCTCCACAAACATCACCAGTATAGGAAAATATAAAGACCTATACATGAATATATATATATATATAATTAAAAATATCACTATAGTTATTGTTTACATTCACATTTCTAAATCATTAAGCTAAGTGTTGATAAGCTTCTCTGTATAATTTGTTCACTTTTAAATTCTCAGACTCTATAACAATTACAGACTAATAGTTGAGGCTTGAAATATTTAATGAATTGATTTATACATTTATATTTTAGATATATAATGTTTCCATATTTGAAAACCTACCTTGTAATTAGTACAAGACCTCCTCCTGTACTTCTATCCTTTACACCCATATTTAAGAAAAAAACACTTGATCTTAATTCCTTGACTTGGCAGCTCTGTGAGTGACCATCATATACTTGCTTCATTTCAAAGTCATGTAATTCCCATGTCTAACCATTGGTGAAGGCAGGAGGTAGAATTGATTCCTAATATTTTAGAATGATTCTCTCTGAAGTACTATTGCATAAGACAAAACATGGTTTTCCTTACTAGGTCACATGTCCATGCCTTGGAGTATATTTAGATAGTGGAATCCCTTTGAAACTGATGGGAGGTCTGTGGGCCAAATATATTCATAAGAAATGAAAGGATGTGGCACAGTAAAGACAAGCTGTGGAAAAAAAATATCTTCTAACTTGCTGTCACCTCATCAGTCAATGTAGACTTATTTTAACATTTCCATTGGGCAAGATGAACAGAGAAATACCATATATAGTAATCTTTTCATTTTCTTGCTCTGTATCTATAAATGACTCCTCAAATACTTTGAGTTATGTGTTGGGGTAGGAAAACATGTGGAATATGAGTTTTTGCTTAAATTATGTTATACTGTACTTAATATTACAAAAAGTAAAAAATTTCAAAAGCAATAAAGTCTTGGGAAAACCTAGAAGTGTTTTACAGTTTCAATTAAAGGTATCACTTGATCAGATTACTTTTCAGCTAAGGTGAATTTTTTGTTTGTTTGTGTAGTTAGTTGGTTTTGCTTTTGGTTTCTTAAACATAACTAGAGGTTTGTTCTGATGCTATTTTTTAGCCTCAAACCCTAGGATTTTTTAGCAAAAATACTTAGCATTTCCCATACCACATCCACATACCCATTCATACTTCTGCTTGACATGTTTTTACGGACATAGCCATCTGTGAAAGGGAGCTGACTTTGCTTTCTTTCCTCAGTCCTTGTTGATGAACACTGTTACTGTTAGTCAGATGGTGTCTCAGGTATATCCCTTGTTGTCTGGAATCCTTTATAGATAAGAACAATTTCATTAAAGTAGCTATGATTCGCTCTCAGATCTTGCCAGTCTTAGGCTTCTGATCTCCACTGGCAGATCAGAAGTTATAACCTGCACTCCCTATCACTTACCACTCTAGCATTTCATTCCTCCTATCCCTTTACATACATTTCAGTGCCCAGTGCAAATTCTATTTTACAAAAGGCACCCTGGGTTTAGGTCCTGTAATAAAAAGTCAGAAAAATTATTAGAGCCACTCTTGACTATTGAAATTAACAAAAGACCCCCAAGTGTCTGCTGAGTACATCAATGTTAATGTATGCATGTGATGTCATTCCTAGAGTTTAGTCTATGTTCTATAGGTTTATGTCATTATAAATCAGTAAAAGTTTACATTTTTATTGCACCTGCTCACTTCCCCAGGCTCATGCACTATACCTCTCCCTCTCAGGTCTTTTGAGACTTAAGTCTGATTTAGTTCTAGTACAGTAACAGCTGCTAAAAGCTGTTCATAAGACATGTTAGTGATGTCCTAAAAGGCAGGCAGACTTCAGCAGAGGCCATAACAGGTACTTTAAAAAAGAAGAAACTGACATCCCGGGTGAGGAGACACAGGGTGTTAAAACTAACAAATGGAGCTTGAAAAATATGTGAGTTCAAGGTCCCAGTAGCAACAGAATTGGCCTACAGATTTCTACTCAAGTTTTAAGAATCTTAGTCTTTACAAAAATTATTAACTTTTACATAAAAGAGAGTTCAGTATTATAATACAATCACTTCTATAATAGGCTTTAGGCTTTACTTTCATAAAGCACAACAAGGCAGCTACTAGCTTTAATTTATCCCATAAAAACAAAAATCCCACACATTGCATGTGCACAAACACATTCACCACAACTTCTCTTAAGTTCTAGTTCACTTTTCTATTGCTATGATAACACTTACTGGATCCAACTTAGCAAGCAGGGGGTTTTAGGCTTACCCTACTAAAACCCATGAGAGCACACAAGGATAAATAATTATGTCCAGTGTCAGGCAGCATGGATGGCTTTGGTGTTCTGTGGGAGTTGATACCCTTCACCCTGAGATGCGCAGGACTTGAAAAACTGACACCAAGGGCTGTGCTGATGCTCTAAGCTGAGCTGGCAGATGAGCTACAGAATGCATACAGCTTTTGTCCTACCCACACTTTTACAATGTAAGAGACACTGCTTTTGTAGCAAATACTACAGCTCTCAAACTTCTTCTTAAGCCAGCCCTAACTCTGAAACATATAACAAGGGAACTCTGGGAAACACAGACTCAGCGTAGCATGACAAAACCTGAAGCCACCACATTATCCCTCCAATATTATTGTCTCCTCTGTCTCTTTGTTACATTTACACTTACAGCAGTCTATCGTCTTTGTCAAATGCAAGTCCTCATTCATTCAACTCAATCATAGGTCTTTGAGGGGAAATGTTTACAAACTCTCACATGCATAATATCCCATAAATTTAAACTCAACTAAGTCATTCTATCATACATGCGTGTATATGTATATATATATATATATATACACTTGCATGTGTTATGTACATATAAATATATATATATATATCATACATTTACCATGTATATGTATGTGAAATTAGTTGTTGGTTTTTATTTTAAGACAGCATTAATATTTCATAATGCAAAACTTCCTTTGAAAAATACCTAAGACCATAAACTCAAGTATACACAAAAGTAACATATAGTGATTCCATGACAGCAATGTGGATTGCAGGATGCATTTCTGCAAATCTGCATCAGTTAAGTTAAAACTTCTTCAAAAGATCCTATATTAGGGCTGGCGATGTAGCTCAGTGGATAGAGTGCTCACCTTGCATACCTGAATCAATGGTTCAATCCTCAGCACTGCACACAATGGGCATAGTAGAACATACCAAAAATCCTAGCCCTGGGGAGGTATATGAAGGAGGATCAAAAATTCAAGACCATTCTCGATGCTATACAGTGAGTTCAAGGTTAGCTTGTGCTACTTAAGAACTTGTGCCAAAAGACAAAATCCTATATAGTATTTCTTCCCTGTCTTTTTCTTCACTTAAACATAATTATAAAAAGTAGAGTCACAAGGGTATAACTGTGAAGAAGGTTTATCATCTGCCTTTTGTGGTGGCTCTTTGTTAAAGAGCTTCTAAGGTGAAGTTATTATTAATTATCTAGAATTCTATTTTATTAAAGAATTACTTTGAAAACAGTTTCAGCTCCTTACAACATTCCATCTTTGGTAATTTCACTTATATTTGACATTTTCTGATTTAAAAAAAAAACTTCACTCTTTGATGACTCACTTAGCTCTTCATACAAAATACCCTTTGTATAAATTAATTGTGTGAGCTCGTTCCCTCATGCCACCCCCACCCATACATGAATGCACAAAATGTAACCACTAACAAGGAATCCTAACTCTCACTCCATACCCTGCCACTGGGTCTGTGGGCAAGGACTGCAGAAGACAAAACTCTATAGAGTTCAAGTTTGCCCTGCTCTACTCCTGTGCTCCTGCTTGGGGTTTTTGTCTTTGTCTCCTGTACCCTCCATCCTGACTAGATCTCCTTTCTGTATACTGTGTGCTCAGCTGAATGAAATCCTTAAAAACTCCACAATTACATGATATGGTTTCCTAGCATTACTGACATTTGAAGTAGAAGCACTTTAGCAATAAACATTCAAAACTGGCTGGAAAGACAGACAGCCAGTGCAGAGCTTGCCACATGACCGTGAGGACCTACATCCGGATCTCCAACACTCATAATCTTAGAACATAGCTGCACACATCAGGAACCCCGTCTCTGGGGAGCTGTGGACAGGCTGGTCCCTGATGCTTTCTGGCCAGCTAGCATAATCAAATTGGTAAGTTCCAGGTTTAGTGAGAGACTCTGTCTCAAAAGAATAAGGTAAACTGAAAGTATGAGGCCACACTGGTCTACATAGTAAGTTCAAGGGCAGTCAGAACTATAAGGCAAAACCTTGACAGAAAAGAAAGGAGGGAGGGAGGGAGGGAGGGAGGGAGGGAGGGAGGGAGGGAGGGAGGGAGACAGAAAAGAAATCAGAGGAAAAGAAAGATATAAAGTTAAGGAGATAGGCAGGTATTTACAACCAAGCCTATCTGAGTGTGACCACCTTCATCAATGGTGGAAGGGCAGAATCATTGTCTACAAGTTGTTCTGACTTCCAGATGCATGCCATGACAAGTATGTGTCCCACTACACACACAATTAATTAATGTTTTAATTAACAAAAATCATATGTGCACCCACACACACACACTCAGCTTACCCAAATGCTATCCATGGTCAATGTGATTGAAACATTACCTAAAGTTACTTAAGCTGCTGGCATTAAGCTCTGTCTACTCACAGAGCTGAATCTCCCTGAATTGTACTTTACATGTAGACAGAAATGTAAGATCAAGATCCATTTTCCCCAAGCTGAGATATTAAATTGGTAATACTGTATTATTGGGTCTTTCTGAAGAAATTATATGTGCCAATCACAGTTCTATGTGCATATGTCAAAAAAATTTACTTTCATGACACTTTATAAAGATACATACGTTGCAGGTTAGCATCCTGCACATGTGGGTAAAACAGCAATGCATAATCAGGACGAGATTTCCCTTCCATACTTTCATCATATGGGTAAAGTCTGCGCCTGAGCAAGACCTAGCAAAAACACTATGCTGCTGACACTTGCAAAATCCCAGTCAAAGAACATTGCAAGGTCACAATAAAAATCCATTTTTTTATATTTTTGAAATTATAATATAACAAATCACCTTCATTTGCACTGTTTGCTTTTTCACTAAGTATTTTAGGGGGAACTTAAGTATTAAAAGTTAGTTTTAGTCTGTCTATCATATATAGTGCAACAGTTAGTACAATTCAGGATTGTTATCTATTATACCAGGAAAGTGCCAAAATACCGAAAGTTAAGACAAAACTAAAGAGCCGAGGTCTTTCTTCACTTCAAACCCTGAGAGTTTACAAGTGGCAATCTCTTTAGGAGGAGCACCACTCAGGGCATACATTACTTTCCCTCCTTACATGCCCTTCCCCCTCTTTTTACTCATGTGCTTTAATTTATATTAAAACCTTTTCTTAATAAACTCAAGCTTTGCTTCCAAAACTTGGGTATATCTGCAAGCCTGTGAGTGTTAAAGGTTTCTGAACCCATGCTCATAGACTAAACTGTGCATGTTGTGTTGATGCATTACTACTTTTTCCCAAATGCATACAGTGGACACCTTCTGTACTCAGTTTTTGTAAAATTTTACCTTCTAGCTTATTTTCTCTTTATCATTATCTACCATGCACATTTCAGCTTTGGCTGAAAATTGAAATTCTTAACAAGTGCATGCATTCCAGTCCTAGAAATTCAGGTTTAATTTATCAGAGGTGGAGCCTGGACTTTGGTATTTCTCTAAGCTCAAAGGGTCATTTTAACACATAGTCAAGATTGGTAGACTGTAAGGTAAGCAATCCTCTCCACACAGGACTCCCTGGCCCAGATCGCCCCTCCTTCCTGAGGTCTCCCCACCACTGGTAACTAGTAATAAAATGAGACTTGACCAGTGTCCACAGTTCCCCAGGAGGCTCATTTCACACTACTCCCTGTACAACTCCTTCCAAAATTCTCAAGGCCCACCTTGGGCAGTACTCCATTGGACTGTTTTGAACCCAAACTCTCCTCGTAGTCCAGCATCATGCCCTCCTGGAGCCTCATGGTTCATAATCATTGCCTGGTCTGCACAAGTCTCACATACGTGGGTTGCACCTTCACCAAGGCACAAAGCCTCATCTGCTCTCCATGAAGCTGTCAATCCTGCTGTTTTCATACTGCTAATACCATCTTCACATTATCAAGTCTGCTGCCAGCATAAGATGCAGCTTTGAGCCTCCGTGGGCTACAGCATCTGTAGGATTACAGATTCCAGAAGATTTCACCAGGATGATGTTGATACCTCATTAGTCACAGGTAATTCTTCAGCCCTGAATAGCCAGCACCGATTGTCCCAGAAAAGCAAAGCTCTCACTTCTACAGACTCTTAATACGAAATATCACATAAGTGTCCTGATTGAGTCTCGTTGGCCCTCTGAAACACATAAGCCAGACAGACCTTCATTTTGTGCACGTCTCTCAACAAGCTCTGACTTTTCAAACCCCCCAATCAATTCATTATGCTCTGAGGATTCAATATGCTTTACTAGCCCAAATCTGCAAAATCCTTTCATAGCCTTTCAAAAAACATCATGGTCAGGCCCATCACAAAAATATTCCACCCTCTGTTACTACGTGCTTTCCTAGTTTGGTTCTTGGTAGTGTGCCAAAGCATTGACCAAAACCAACTTGGGATAGGAAAAGGTTTAATTTGGCTTACCAGTTACAGCCCATCACTGCAGGAAGCTGAGGTTGAAACTATAACTGAAGAAGAGGTCACACTTGTTGACTTGCTCCTCCTGGCTTGCTGGGTTACTTTTCTTATTCAGCCCAGGACCACCAGCCTAGTAGAACTGCCTGCAGTGAGCGGGGCCTTCCCATAATCAGTCATTAACAAGAAAACACTGCATAGACAAACCCACAGGCCAGTCTAATGGAAAAGAAAATTGACTCAATTGAGGTTCCCTCTGCCCAGGTGACTCTAGTCTATGGCAAGTTGACCAAAACCACCAAGCACTCCTTCACAATCCAATAATTTCCGGTTTTCTCTGCTTTAAGTGTCTGTCCTATAATTGTTCCCTCTTTCTCCTTTATCTTCAGTCAATTCTTCCTTCTCTGTCTCTGTCTATGAGCAAACTTCCAAAACATCATCTGACTAAAAGCTCTCTTCATCCCCCATGCCCCTACCCCAGTCATTGTTCATCTCCTGTCCCCAAACAAAAGTCTTGGTGTTACCCTCAGACCCTTTCCGATTTGACACCTCCATGCCCAGAACATCCTGTGGGTTCCGCCCCCACAATGTCCCCGAACTTAACAATGTTCATGACTTCCACCATAACCACCCCAGTCCAGGCCACTGCCTCTCCTGGAACTAGGCATGTGAGCTAGTCTTAGTGCTCTTCATCTTTATAACCTTTCCTCAACTCCTCAAACCAGAAGCTTCCACTAGCATTTGTCATTCAAAACCTAAGCCAGACTTCACGTTCTGGTCAACGGGTCCTCCACCACATCTCCAAACTGTCTGCCACCCCAGATCTCCTGTCACCCTGGCTCAAGATGGTCTGCTATTTCTTACCCTGAGCTAAGGCATAGAAAGCAGACTCTCATGATAGCGCCCTGTATTTACTTGTCCTTCTGCCCGAAAAGATCACTGGAATATCCATCCGTCCCTCCCTTCAGACCTGAATCTGACCATCACCTCGTTTTGAGTTTTCCACTACCACCTTATATAAAAGTCCCCATTGGTTTGTCATGGTACACACGCATGCCACTGTTATAATGCCAAGTGGTTCGTATTATGGAATATATGGGCTGTTTAATTCATACAGTCGGCTGCCAGCTGCAAGCACGTAGTCTGGGATGACTGTATTTGCCTCTGTACTTGCTTTTGCTGTTCTGTGTTCTTAGCCCTTGGCACCCGAGACCGTTCTTAGTAGTGATGGGTGCTTATCTTTGATTTGAACTAAGTTGTACTAAACTGAACTGTATGTCACTTGTTTTCCTTCTGTTCATTATTTCAAGGTGAAAAAAAAATTCTTTACAAAAGGCAGAAATCTCCTGTTTGGGTTCCCAAAGAATTTCATCACTGAATTTTAAATCAGATCAAGTATATGAGCAAGAAATATGAACATCATATAACTTTGTACAAAAATAACTCATTGTTTGCTTTTAATGTAAAGTTGCCTTGTGAGTATAAAATACTCCACTAAACTCTGGAAATCTCACTCTTATCATAAGGGTTCCTTTACATCTCAGTGTTGCTCAAATTTCTCCAACCCTGGACTCCTCAGAACTCTGAGATTAAAGTTGTCAGTTTCAAAGGTCATATTCTGATTTAAAACTTTGGTTGCTAATTGTAAAATCCTCAAACTCATGATAATGCCCCACATTGCTAGAGGATAATGGTCCCAACAATCTTAAGAGATAGCTAATATTATTATTTAGCATCATCATCATAATGCTTTTATATCCATATTGCAACTAACAATTGGAAAAACAAGGTAGTTACCCAACGTGTCCAAAGTTGCACAATTCCTAACAGGTACAATTAAAGCCAAGCAGTAAAAGCTCCAGGGATGCCACACCTGTTCCCTGTGTAACACTGCCACCACTCACATCCACCCACCAGCATCATCTCTGAGTAATACGTACCAGGGCCTAATGATGACATGCACCTTTGGTATGTTAAAGGATAGATTGAGAAGAGCCATATAAAGCCTCTTTTAGAAATGCTACCAGTTACTCTGAGCACCTAAGAAATTATCACCTGTTGTTAGCTAATGATAAAAGTGGCTGAGCAATTGCTTTGTCCCTGACTCTAAGCAGACCCTCAGTGATACTCTTGTGGTGAAGAATCAAGTCCCATACAAAGGGAATTTGCAGCCCATGTAAAATAAACAGGATAGCCTCTGGGAAGCAGATATCATGCCTGCTTTTGTTAGGGTCTACTGAGTTTGTACTGCTTAATGCATGACATAGCTAAGAATTTGCAATAATCGTTATGAGTGTATGAAAAGTCATTTCTCTTTCCCTTTAATTGCTCTCTCCAACTTTTCTTCCTAACTATTGGGATCGTCTCAGCTTCCTTTTAACTAATTTATTGGGGTTATTCTTATTCCTGAAAGTCTAAGTGGCATGTATTTCTGAAAGTCCAAAGCATCTTTTTTTTTTTTTTTTCTTTAATGGATCTCTTTAGAGAAGAGACAAAAAAGAGTTTAGTATCATCACTGGGGACAAACTGTATCCTCATCAATATTCTAAGAGACAATCAGGGCTGGTATGGGAGGTTCCTGTATGCAAGCTGCTGTAGCAATTATTTTTAAATATGTCTAGCAAAAAATACCATGGGAAAAAATCTTCTGAACAATATTTGAAGAATAGCAAAGAAAATTTTTCTAGAATATTTATTTCAAACAAACATCCCCAAGAGGGTAAACAGTAAAGAAGAGTTTAATCAAAACTAGTAACTAGAAACACAAATATTTTTAGAAGGAAAAAATAAAAAGCAAAATCTCAAGATCCAGTTTTATTTTAAATGGTTTCCTTAGAGTTGCCAATTTCAACTTTTATATGCAGAGAAGATCTTATTGATAATAAAACCAAGGGTAGTCTTGTCTGTAACTGAAGTTTGTTTTGACATGCCCCATTTTACTTGGGACTCTTACTAGTTGGAAACTACCCAATTATTTTTGCCATGTGCACATACAGATATGGTGGCTCAATGCTTGCTCTACTGGTTCTTATCACAACCACTAAAGGTCATCACTATGATCGGTAATGGTAGAAGCAGATATAATGGAAACCCATGCATCTCAGCACTTTGTCCAGAAACATAATTCAGGATATTATTTGATTTAGCCAACAATAGAAAAAAAATGAAAAAAATGCTATGATAATTTTCTTCTTTTTTTATTTTTGATTGTCCTAAATTGTTTAGTGTGTGTGAATTTTACAAGAATTACCTGTATTAGCAGTAACAGTGACAGCCACAAATAGTGTGATGGAACTTCATTTCAGATATCAGGCTATGCATCTTTCTGTGCTTGTTAACACTGTGGGCCAGGCTTGCCACAGGTTGTACCCTTAATAACTGGGTACTTGCAGTCACCACATCTGATGTGAATTCTGTAGATGACATCACCTTGATAGGCTTTGTATCCCAAACTGCACATTTTATTAAGTCAAGTGGAGAAGGAGCCCTGTGCCATTCAAAGAGCTGGCAGAATTGCCAAGGGCAGACCCTCAGAAGGAAAGGCATCATGTCAGACTGCTGCTTCCTCCATGGCTTGGGGTATATTTGTATGCACTGTATTGGTTCTCCTGGTGACTACTGCCAGATGGAAAGGCTATTTTCTTCTTTAAAAATGACACATCTCAGAAACTTGAATTGAAAATCCTTTGTACTTACATTTTGCATGTCCAAGAATTAAAAAAAAAAAATGATGTTTGAAGTATGTCATAGGACACAAATTCGAAAAGAAGTCAAAGTATTGCTATTTGCAGATGACATAATAGTATGCATAAGTAAACTCTACCAGGGAACTCTTACAGCAGATAAACACCTTTAGCCAAGTGGCTGGATACAAGATTAACTCAAAAAGAAATCAGTAGCCATTTTATATGCAAATGATAGAAGGGATGAGAAAGAAATCAGGGAAACAACACCCTTCACAATAGCCACACGCAATATAAAATAGCTTGGAGTAACTCTAACTAAGCAAGTGGAAGACCTGTATGAAAAGAACTTCACGTCTTTGAAGAAAGAAAGTGGAGGAAATGTCAGATGATGGAATGAGATCCCATGTCCATGGATTAAAATAGTAAAAATGGACATCTTACCAAAAGCAATCTACAGATTCAATGGAAATCCACATCAAAATTCTAACATAATTCTTTACAAACCTTGAAAGAATACTCAACTTCATATGAAAAAAAAAAACCAGATTATAACAGGCTTTATTTTGGACCACCAACCAGCTCACAAATCATGACATGGAGAGTTACTAATTATGAGTGGTCAGCCTTATCTTATGCTTGTCCCACTCAATCTTGTAACTAACTTTAATGTGTTTTTCTTCGTCTATGTTTTGCCTCAAGGGCTTCCTCTGCGTCTGAACGGCTGGCCCCTGGTGTCTCCTTTTTCTCCCTTGTTCTCTCTCTCTAGCCTAGATTGCTTCTCCCACTAACAATTCTCTCTGTCAGCCACCCCCGATTATCCCTCCTCTGACTAGGTATTGGCTGTTCAGCTTTTTACTAGACCAATCAAGTACCTTAGGCAGGCAAGGTAAAACAGCAACATATCTTTACATAATTAAACAATGCAGCATAAATAAATGTAACACATCTTTACATACTTAAAGTCATGTAGCAATCTTGCCTGTAATGTTAGCCATACCACTTTGGGCGTGGTTTCAGGTGGAGGAAAGTGGAAAAAGGGAAGCTCGTGCAAGGTCTTGTCTCTTGGGTCAGCAGATCCGGTAGGAAGGGCAGAGAAGCACTTCCATCGTTCTTTGTATTTTTCTGTTAGTGTTCCCCAATAAAAACCCATTTATCATTTATCTTGGATCACCTTCACAGGCAAGACTGCTACAAATAATATTCCAAAACATTTCCCCCTTTTTGGCTAATTAAAAAAAGAAAGGTTTTAACTTTAACAAGAAAGCTATATACAATAAGAACAATTAACAAATAAGAATTACGTTTACAATATCCAGTTCATTTGTATTTGGTAAATTTGGAGAAAACACTCCATTATTTATCCTGTCTTGAGGAGTTCAAAGATCTGTACATAATTTAAATTCTATTATCACTTAAGAAAACTATAACTATAAGTATATAATCTTCAACTCCATCAAAAACCCCACAAGAATTTAATATTACCTAGGTAAACAGAAAGTGAAAAGAAGCCACTCCCACAACTGTAGGAATTACAGAGACATATGGCTGTATGAACTTTTACCCAATGTTCCTTTGCAACATTGGGACATCCATCTTTGACCTATAGGCCTAGAATATCTGACAGACTTTTCTACCAAGCAGGAATTTTGAAGGACTATCCCATTTTGTCTTGGAAGAGTTCAGCAGTCACTTTCCTTTGTGTCCTGCAGAATATCTGGCAGACTTTTCTATGAAGCAGGAATTTTGAAAAAATTGTCCCACCTTGTCTTGGCAGAGTTCAGCAATCTTTATCCTTTGTGCCCTGATTGTCAGTTTGTACAGTACATTGTAAGCAGTCAAGACAAGGGCAGTTTCTTGCCCAAATGGCTTGATTTGCCACAAAGAAAGCAAACTCCACATGGAGGTTCTTTGATGCCCATCATCCTTTTATGAAGTAGAATTTTGCTGCCAGGAGAAGATGCATCTCACTGTCATGAAAAGCTCTATGTTAACAGAACATTCTGAATGTCAAACTCTGTAATCTTTGAAGTGTTTGAAGACCATGTATTTATCTAAAATACATCTCTGTATTATATTGAAAACCTATCTAAAATAACTACAAGTTTGATTGTTATAGATGACTAACTACTAACCTGCATTTTTTTAATTATCCTGAATGGTTTACAATAATATCTTGTGTGAGGGTGATGAAATATTTTCTTTCTTAAGTCTACACATATTTTTAAACACACTGTAACCTGACTCCACTGCTGGTAATAGTGCAAACTTGTACAGCCACTTTGGATATAAATATGGTGTTTTCTCAGAAGTTTTGGAATCAATCTGACTCAAAACCTAGCTATACCACTTTTGGGCACACATCCAAAAGTGCTCAATAATAGCATGGGACACTTGTTCAACTATGTTCATAGAAGCATTATTTGTAATAGCCAGAACCTGGAAATAATCTAGATACCCTTCAACCAAAGAACAGATAAATAAAATGTGGTAATTTACATAATGGAGTATCACTCAGATGTTTAAAAAAAATGATAACAGGAAATTTGCAGACAAATGGACAGAACTAGAGAATTTCATCTTGAGTGAGATAACCCAAACCCAGAAAGACAAACATGGTATGTATTCACTCATAAATGGCTATTACCTGCCAAGTAAAGGATAATCATACTATAATTCACAAACCCAAAGAGGTAGATAATAAGGAGGGTGCAAGGGGAAAAGCATGGATCTCTGTGGGATGGGGAAATAGAGATCTGGTCAGACTGAGGGAGAGGGGGTATACAACATGGGAACTTAAGGGATTGGGTTGGGGGTGGGTGACAGAAGGTGACAATGCTTCGAAAGATATCCAGAAAGGGGGCTTTCTGGAATCAAGTAGAAGTGTGATGCAGTGAAAACTTACATGAGTCTCCAGGATGGCCCCAGCTTAGACTTCTGGCAACAGAGGATGAACAGCCTCAACTGGACATCCCCTATGATCAGATTGGTGACTATCTCTCAGTTGTCAGCAGAGAACTTTCAGTCAGTGAGTGATAGAAGCCTGTTCAGAAACCCATGGCCAAGCACTATACTGAGATAGGGGAGTCCTGATGGGGAGAGGGAGGAGGGATTGTAGGGAGAAAGGGAGGTCAGAAACATTGGAGGAAAATCCACACAAACAGCTATCCTGACTCATGGAAACTCAAGAGTCTTAACCAACAGGATGAAACCAACCCAGGCACTCTGCATGTACATGACACTTTTGTAGCTTGGTCTATTTGTGGGATCCCTGGCAGGGGGATCAGGGCTGAACTGGTGCTTTGGATGACTCTTGGGAACCTATTCCACAGGCTGGATTGCCTTGGCCAGCCTGAATATAGGGGGAGGTGCTTTGTCTATGGCAGCATGATATGTCATGCTTTGCTGATGTAGACGAGGGGTCTGCCCCTTTCTGAGTGAATAAGTAAGAGGGGTGGATTGAGTGGGACAGAGTGCAGGGGGAAGGAAATGGGAGAAGAGGGAGGGGGAGAAGCTTCAGTAGGGATATAAAATTAATTAATAAAAGGAAAGTATTGAGAATAACCAATTCCTCAACTTTTCACATTCGATATTTCTGAATGCAGTATCTCTTGCAAAAATAATCTCATCAGTATTATGAATCTTTGAGAGTAATTTGAGGTCAATGGCAGTATTGAGATGTTATGAATTACATACATATGTTACAGGCATGGAATTTCCTCACAGAATGAATATGGGGTGTAAAGAAGAGAAAGAATGCAAAGGGTTCTGTCCTAAGGATATAGAATGATGGAGTGGACATCAACTGAGACAGAGAAATCCACAAATGGAGCTGATTCAGATGAGCAGAGCAGTTCTGCTATAAGAACATTGACTCTGAACTATCTGGAGCTATCTGGAGGGATAGCTCAGCAGTTAGGAGCTCTGGCTGTTCTTCCAGAGGTCCTGATTTCAATTCCCAGCAACCACATAGTGGCTGACAACCATTTGTAATGTAATTTGGTGCCCTCTTCTGGCCAGTAGGCATACATGCAGGCAGAACACTGTATTCATAGTAAATAAATAAATCTTTAAAAAAAAGATTTAGCTGCAGATGTGGAAGGTAGTTGAATGAATGTAAAAGTCTTAAATTTGAGTGATCTAGATGAAGTTTAAGAACTAGTAACATAGCCAGGTGTGGTGAATGGCTCATGCCTCTAATCCCAATACTTTCTAGGCTGAGTAAAGAGTTTGTGGCAAGTTCAGGGGGCCACCCCACCTGACCTCTCATGGAGTTCTAGACCAGCCTAGGCTACAGAATGAAGCCTTGTTCAAAAAACCAACAAAACAAAAATAATAAAATTAGAAAGTCATCACATGTGAATGGCCTCCAAATTCACTAAAGAACATAGAGTCACCAAGGACGTGAGTAGGAGGGTGACAAGCACAGACTAAAGTGTGAGCCATTAGGGACCCCCTTGCCATCAACTGCTAAGGAAAACAGAATCTTCTACTGGGTACTGAGAATAAATAATGAGACAGGAAAATCCACAGGAGTGAGAGGCTTGGAAGCCAGGTGAAATGGTCATTGTGGAGAAGTTCATAAGAAAAGAGAGGACTAGACATTGTACTTTGCAATGTAAATGTGCAGTGATGTTAAGTGTGAGTCAAAATAGAAAAGCAAAAGAAAAAATCTTAAAAATTCTGACAATGATCACATTGCTTATATTAGTTTACAGTAGGCAGGAGAAATGACCACCCAAAGATGTCTATTCTTTAGTCTTCATATCACACTGCTAATGGGGAAAAAAGAGAAGTAAAGTTATGGGTAGACTCTAATTAGCTGACCTTTTTAAAGAAAAATATATATATATATGTGGATTGTCCACATGCTCCTAATGTATTCAAACAGTGCTTGTAAATGGAAGAGGGACAGAAGAATATTTGTCTGTCTAAGTGATGGAAAAGTAGGAAGGGATAGTCATTCTGCTATTGATAATTTTGAATGAGAAACAGGCCATGATAAGAGAAGATATAGAGTGGCTTCCAGCAGCTAAAAAAGCAGGGAACATTGCAGCTTTCTCCTTCTAGAACCTCTGAGAAAATAACAACTCTGTCAACACTGATGTCTTTATAGCCCAGTTAATCCCTAAACTCCAGGCTTACATAACTATAAAATAATAAATGGTTCCCTTCCCTCTCTCTCTCTCTCTCTCTCTCTCTCTCTCTCTCTCTTCTTCTATCTGTGTCTCTCTCTCTCTCTTGTGTTTTTGAGACAAAGGTTTCTATGTGTAACAATCCTGTCTATCCTGCAACTCACTCTGTAGGAGACCAGGGCTAGCCTCAAACTCACAGGAGTCAGCCACTCCCCTGCCCTCCAAGTACTGAGATCATTATGCACCACCAATGCAAGCATGTGATTTATTCAAGACACTAATATTGTGTTAATTGTTATAATAGAAATAGAAAGCTAGTAGAGGAAGCTCTTAATTGTATTTAATGTTTTATGTTTTGCCTTAATTTTCAGCCTTTACATACTAATGTCCATTGTAGTGAAACTGCAAATATGTTGTGGATTAGTGTGGCTAAAACCCAATCTTCTATAATTCTTCTACAGATAGTTAAACTTTCATGAAACTGATCCATAACAATGAAAAGACTAGCACTAAAACAGTAAAACAAATGCAAATGCAAAGCATAGATTTGAGAGAGTAATTGACAAACAATAGTTTTCTCATGTTCACAGGGCATCTAAAGGCCCCACTGTGAGTGAGAGCAACCCAAAACAATAGGTTTTGTCAGAAATTTTACATTTATTTATTCGTTTGTTTGTTTGTTTGTGTGTATTA